>NC_082385.1:30534217-30572757 GCF_031168955.1 Gadus macrocephalus
CTACTTCGTAGAGGCAATTTCTAGAAAAGTGGACAGCTCTGTTCGGTGTTTGTTTCATACCCCATCACTATAAATAAAACGTGGCGTCAATGTAGTACATGTGGTTCCTGTTGGAGCTTCTTCCAAATGTTAATCTATAGCCTTGCTCCCCCCATACTAAGTGGTTTCAACTATTCGTCAAATATATAGGTTTTCTTTTTGTATCAGCCGCACATTCAGTTTCCAGTCAAACACAGCCACACATTTGATCGTACATTAGTTTTTGTGAGAGACGGAAGCTCTGGAGTTCTGCATTAATAAAAAAAAAAATAGTGTGTGTGTGTATATATATATATATATATAAAACATAAAATAGTTATTTCAGTGTCATTATTGATTGCTATAACGAGTAATATTTCAGTATGTGGCCCAAATGTATGTAGTGTGTCTCCCACACACACACACACACACACACACACACACACACACACACACACACACGCACACGCACACACCTCCCTCTCCACTCCTTGCCCCCCTCCTCTGCTCTCTCCTCCTCTCCTCTTCACGACTCTTCTCTGCTCACCTCCTCTTCCTCACACTGGTGTCTCAGACTGGTGCAGTGTGACCGGCTTGTGTCTGGCCTGTGGGGAAAGTGCAATGCAATTCTCACCCATCATTATAAAACACTGGCATGAAGAAAAAAATGGATCCACCTACATTTCTTCAGCACGATTTCTATTTGCCTTCTGATTGGACAGCACACATCCCATCAGTGTGTTCCACACTGAATGATTGCACAGTTTCTGAAGTGTTTATTCCGACACTTATCCTCAACAGGTTGCCAATTAAAACCTAAACTTCCCCTCCATCGCAGGACTTCACCCCCCAGGAGTCCCATGTGTGCGTACTGGCAACGCAAACTGCTGTTGGGGTGATGGTGGCCAATTGTGATTCATCTCGTTCTTTTTCTCCCTCTCTCGCAGCCACCAGACCCAGACAACATGCTGGGACCATCCCAAGATGGCCGAGCTGTACCAGTCCCTGGGTGAGTCTGCCCTCTGTTTAATTTTTTCTTTGTTTTGTTTTTCACTTGTTGAGTTGCAACTACGACCGCTCTTCGCTTAAGAGGCTCATTCCAATCCATTCTCCTCAATTCGAAGGGGCTTGTTTGAGTCCCTTGCCGTCTGCTTTTTAAGTGGTGTATTTCAGTGGTGTCTCTTCTTCTGTGGTTTTGTTTTCCAGCCGACCTGAACAACGTGCGTTTCTCAGCCTACCGAACAGCCATGAAACTCCGCCGCCTGCAGAAGGCTTTGTGCTGTGAGTAGCCTGTCATTCTGTCTGTCTGTCTGTCAACCTGTGAGTCTGTCTCCCTACTTTCTGTCCTCTCTCTTTCTCTCTTTCCACACTTATCTATTCTTCTTCGTCTCACTGTCTCTCGCTCTCTCTCTCTCTCTCTCTCTCTCTCTATCTCTGTCTCTCGCTCATTGTTTTCTCTCATCTTATGCCATCACCACCTTCCCTCTCCCTCCACCTCTTTGGTGTGTGTGTGTGTGTGTGTGTGTGTGTGTGTGTGTGTGTGTGTGTGTGTGACTGTCAGCTGTATGTGTGTGTGACTGTGTCAGCTATATGTGTGTGACTGTGCATGTAGCTGCCATTTAGCTGGCAGCGGGCGTGAAGCACAGATGCACAGTGCCACTCTCTAATCATCACAGCTCTCCTCTCTCTCTGTCTCTGGCTGTCTGTGTCCGTCTGTCACGAGCCCCGTCTCTCTCCTTGTCTCTCAAATGTTTAAAAAGTACCAGATAATATTTCCTATTCCTCTCCGCCTCTTTGTCTCTCTTTCTCGGTCTCACCTCTCTCTCATCTCTCTCCCTCCCTCAAATCTCCCTCCCTCATCTCTCTAACCCAATGATTCCCTCTCTCCCTCATGTCTCTCTCCCTCTCCCCCTAGTCTCTCTAACCCCCATCCCTCCCTGTCTCTCTCTCCCTCATCTCTTTAACCCAATGTCTCCCTATCTCCCTCATATATCTCTCAATTCTCTCTCTCTCTCTCTCTCTCTCTCTCTCTCTCTCTCTCTCTCTCTCTCTCTCTCTCTCTCTCGACCCCTGTCTCTCGCTCTCTCTATCTAACCCCCTGTCTCTCTCTCTAGACCCCTGTCTCTCGCTCTCTAGACCCCTGTCTCTCGCTCTCTCTATCTAACCCCCTGTCTCTCTCTTTATCTCGCCTCGCTCTCTCTCTGTCTAACCCCATGGCTCTCTCTCTCTCTCTCCCTCTCTCCCTCTCCCTCTCCCTCTCCCTCTCTCTCTCTCTCTCTCTCTCTCTCTCTCTCTCTCTCTCTCTCTCTAACCCCATGGCTCTCTCTCTCGCCCCCTAGTGGACCTGCTGGGGATGCCGGCGGCGTGTGAGGTGATTGAGCAGCACGGCCTGAAGCAGAACGAGCAGCTGCTGGACACGCCCACGCTGGTGGCCTGCCTGACCAGCCTGTACCAACAGCTGGAGGCCACGCACGCCCACCTGGTCAGCGTGCCGCTCTGCGTCGACATGTGCCTCAACTGGCTGCTCAACGTTTACGACACGTAAGACCTGCGTACAGTGCGACCGCGTCCACACCTGGATGTATATAAGTCTTCAAACCGTACTTATTATACACGTACGCTATGTATGCCAGGGCGGGGCGACGAGGTGGCTAGCGTAATTGGGATTTTATCAGCGGGAATACTTGGGATTTTATCGGCAAAAAAATTAAATAAATATCACTTTGGATAACATCGTCTGCTAAATGCGGCAAATGCATATTCATCTTTTTCAAATGACTTGTTTTATGATCTATGTCGCTTCCGTTTTGTCACGTTGAACAATCCGTTAGTGAAGGCCAGGGGGGGTCTCCATGGAGACGGGGAAATCAGTCAACGAATTGTGGGTGTGGAATTTACAATCTACAAACGCTTAACATTTTGGACATCGAAGAGCCTATCAAGGTCGATATCTCTAGCAACGCAATGCAGAGCTTAAACTGTAGCTGTCTTTTCTGTCTTGTTTGTGTTTTTTTTACTACACTACCTTTTCATGACACGCTATTTTTTAAATGACGAATAATTTCGATAAAGGGGGGCTTGAAGGGACGGACGCATGTTTGACATCCGCGTGGTCGCCTACTTCTACCGATCGCGTCCAATTTATCGTAATCTGAGTTATAGTCTTAAGAAGTTTTTAGTTTGAGTCTTTAGCCTCCGGTAGAACGACACATTGAGGTGGGCTTTGTTCCCAAATGCTAATGCTACTCAAGGAACATATTTGTGGATATATAAACAAACGTTATTTCATATGAAGGCTGAGACTCAACAGATTCTAAGTATCAGCCTTATCCTCCTCTGACCTAAACTTGACGATGACGCATTAAGAAGTCGCAACCGAGTGTCTTACATTTTGTTATTATCATTCTAACACACAATACATCTTTTGTGAAACACACACACACACACACACACACACACACACACACACACATACTCACACACACGCACACACACACACACGCACGCACGCACGCACACACACACACACACACACACACACACACACACACACACACACACACACACACACACACACACACACACACACACACACACACACACACACACACACACACACACACACACACAGAGGGGGGTGTTTTTTGGCTACAAATGGCAGAATAACAGGATTCCATGGGGTGTGGTTGCTATGCTGTTGCTAGGGGCCGCACAGGGAAGATCAGGACGCTGTCGTTCAAGACGGGGATCATCTCTCTCTGCAAGGCCCACCTCGAGGACAAGTACAGATGTGAGTCACACAGACACACACACAGGCCATTACTTTGTTGATGCCACCCTATGTGGACGGATGTGAGTCACTAATTGTGAATTGTTCCGAGTAACCACAGGTTAGCAAAGTGCTGCGTAATATGCACACGCACGTCTATACTTACACACAATGCACTCTTCCCGCATGCTCCCTTCTCTCTCTTTCACACAAACGCACACACACACACACACACACACACACACACACACACACAATGCACTCTACACACATGCTCTCTCTCTCTCTCACAACACACACACACACACACACACACACACACACACACACACACACACACACACACACACACACACACACCCACAACCGTACACCCGTACACACACAACCACTCACACATACATCCCTACAACTATAAACACACACAAACACACACAAACCTACAACTATACACACACCTACAACTATACAAGCACACAAACACACCTACAACCAAGCACAGACACACACAAACAAAAACATACAAAAACACACAGAGCACGGTGAATCACCAGAAGTCAAAGGGAGAGTTTGTGTCATTTGAATGAAACCTAAGAACGAGTGTATATTTAAATAGACTCTGCCCGCAACATTGAGCGGAGCGCAGTTCACTCTTCCTGGGCGGTGCGGACCTTTGGAGGGGCAGTGTTATTAACTATGCTGCACAGCTTCACTGCGTTTCCACGGCATTCACTCATTTTCCACAGCTTCACTTGGTTCTCATGGACCTTTTATTTAGTTGTTTTTTATAGAGTTGTTTTATTGATTTTGTTTTTTCTCTCTCGTTCTCTCTTTCCCTCTTTCCTCCCTCGTCCCCTTTGTGCTCCCTCCTCCCTTCCTTCTACCCGCCTCCCTTTTCCCGTCCTCTCACTCCACCCGTCCTTCTCCTCCATCCCCTCCTCGCCCTCTCCTCTGTACTCCACCTCCTCCCCCTCCCCCCCATCTTCAACCTCCCCTCTCTTCTCTTCCTCCTTCTCCATCCCCTCGTCCACCATCACCTTCCCCTATCCCTTCTCCTCCTCTTCCTTTCTCCTCCAACCTCACCTCTCCTCTCCTCTCTCTACTCTCCTCCACCTCCCCTCTTCTCTCTCCCTCCTCCTCCACCTCCCTCTCTCTACTCCATCCCCTCCTCCTCTCTCCCTCTCCTCTCCTCCACCTCCCCCACTCTTCTCCAACTCCCACTCTCCTTCTCCTCCTCCTCCCTCTCTCTCTCTCTCTCTCTCTCCCTCCACCTCTTTCTTTATTTCCTCCTCCTCCTCCTCTCCCACCTCCCTCTCTCCTTCTTCTCCTCCTCCTCCTCCTTCTCTCTCTCTCTCTCTCTCTCTCTCTCTCTCTCTCTCTCTCCCCCCCTCCATCTCCATCCCCGTCTCTCCCTCTTCCTCCTCCATCCCCGTCTCTCCCTCCTCCTCCTCTTCCTCCTCCACCTCCCTCTCTCCTCCTCCTCTTCCTCCTCCTCCTCCTCCTCCTCCTCCTCCTCCTCCTCCTCCTCCTCCTCTCTCCTCCTCCTCTTCCTCCTCCTCCTCCTCAGTCCTGTTCCGGCAGGTGGCCAGCGCCACGGGTTTCTGTGACCAGCGGCGCCTGGGCCTGCTGCTCCACGACTCCATCCAGATCCCCCGCCAGCTGGGGGAGGTGGCGTCCTTCGGAGGCTCCAACATCGAGCCCTCCGTCCGCAGCTGCTTCCAGTTTGTACGTAACCGCCCCCCCCGCCACCCACCCATCTCATTTGGTTTGAACTTTTTTCCTAAGTAGCAGGGAAGAAGTTAGTGCAGGGTTTCACACAGCACTCAACAGCTTAGGTGGCCGCCTAAGCAACACACGCCTGCTGCCTCGAAAAACAAAAATGTTAATATTATACCAAAGTATAAAATGATCAAAACTTCACTCCCTCTCTCTGAATAGATCAGGCTTCAAGGGCAACAGTCTGTCAGCCTCCATGAAAATAAGCATTAATGGTCCACCTGTAAAAGACCTCTTACGGCCATAGACGGATTATGACATATCGGGCCCCTGGGCACGTGGACTCCGCAGGCCCCCCCCCCCCCTTCCAACATAAACACACGCACCCAGAATACACACACACTTATTGGCGATAATAAGTCATTGGCCTATACCTGCAACTCAGCAGGATTTGTAGCACAGGAAAGGCAACCTCACAATAATTATACAAATAAATGCATCTTTATTGAACCAAAACAGGATAAAAAATATATATAATTTATGAAATTCTTGGCGATTTGAACGAATTTCGAATGCTCAGCTTTCAACCACAAATAAAAACGACTTAAAGCAACTCAATACGAACAGTTCCTTACATTAATTGACAGTAATGCATTTCACCTATGAAATGCATTTTTTTCGGGCTCTGTTCCGTGCAAAATCCTCCACGATATCATCAAAGTCCAGTACATTGGTAAGGCTTAGGTCGCTCTCAATTGCCATGAGAGAAAGTGCCTTGAGGCGTTTTTGTGACATTTTCATCATCAGTTCATTTTTTATCCTGGACAGAAGACAGAATGACCGCTCCCCTTCGCAATTACTGACGGGCAGAGTCAGAAAAAGCCATAGTAC
This sequence comes from Gadus macrocephalus, assembly GCF_031168955.1. Taxonomy (NCBI): domain Eukaryota; kingdom Metazoa; phylum Chordata; class Actinopteri; order Gadiformes; family Gadidae; genus Gadus; species Gadus macrocephalus. The sequence goes on from NC_082385.1 coordinate 30,540,612, forward strand.
TAAATAGGCCTACACATTTGGAAACATAGATTGCAGTCCACAATCGAGTATAATTCGTAGCAGTCCTTTTGGGGTTGCATCACCTCCAGGCTTGTTAAATGATCTGAACTGAATAAATTCATTGCTTCAACGCTCCACTTAAGAGTTCGCCATTGCTCCATGTTTAAATGACAGTGTCTTGTTCGTGACCGGTCTCAAATTCACAAACTGAAATAGTGCCCCCTATTGATCTTTTTATTAATTTATTTACTCAGTAGTAATAGGCCTACTATTGCTTTTTTCGCTTGCATTTTTGTATTTCTCTACTGATTGCTTAGACAATGCAACATTAAAAGTTACTAACGGTGGGGCCCAGGGCCCCACCGTTAGTAACTTGTGGGGCCCTGGACCCCACTGTTAGTAACTTGTGGGGCCCTGGGCCCCACTGTTAGTAACTTGTGGGGCGGCTCAGTCTACTTCAGTTACTAACAGTGGGGCCCAGGGCCCCACTGTTAGTAACTTGTGGGGCCCTGGGCCCCACTGTTAGTAACTTGTGGGGCCCTGGACCCCACTGTTAGTAACTTGTGGGGCGGCTCAGGGGGGCCCCTGGGCATGTGCCCGGTGTGCCCGTGCAGTAATCCACCCATGAATCGTACGTAATCTGAGTCGACGCCGATGCCGTGCCAACAAACTGGTTCATCCGGGGATTTAAGAGTTAAGCTGAGTGAGGCAGATGCCGGGCGATATTGAGAAGGCATGCTGTCGATCGATTTAAGAACCGTTTCGATAGCAAAATCTATGTTCTCTATAGCGGTCGCCGTTGTTGTTTCATCACATAACACCTGGTTAATCACTGATTGGATAATCTTTAGGCACCCTCAGTGCTCATTGGATAATTGCTTTTTCAACAGCGAAACCGTTGTGTCATGTGTCATGAACTCGGTTGAGTGGAGCGAATGGACAGAGGTCTGGACCCAGGTTCGAGGTGTCTTGCTCAAGGATGTGTAGGAGGTTGTTTTGAACCTAGAACCTTTTATCAAATAGAGAGAGGTTATATAACCCTAAATTCCTAAATCATCCAAATAGCTCAAGTAATGATAGTGAATGACGGTTCAAGTGAACCGCTAGCATACGCCAACGGCTAACTAACAGTTAAAATGCTCTGCTTTGCCGGAGGGCTAGCTAACAACGAGCAAAAAGCCAACCAATATACTCTATTTGGACTGAAAGGTTAGCCTAGCAACTAGCGGCCCATTAAATCACCCAAACCTCATGTACTCCCTTAGCAAACATCTAGAGAACCCTCCCTCTTTAGTTCCTTCCATTGTAAAGCTTTAGTCAACAACATTAGAGTGAGGGACTGCTTTCAGTATCTCGCTGTTATCATGCAGACCTTACTTGCTGCAACATACTCACCCCTTTCGGGTTTTTAGAAACGTGTCGAGGGGCGGCATGTGGTTCAGGAGGTAGCGCGGGTTGGCTGGTGACCGGAAGGTTGCTAGTTCGATCCCTCGGCTCCTCCTCGCTGAGCGTCGAAGTGTCTCTGGGCAAAGCACCTAACCCTGACTGCTCCTGACGAGCTGGCTGTCGCCTTGCGTGGTTGACTCCGCCATCGGTTGTGTGAATGCGTGCATGAATCGGTGAATGTTAGGCACTACGGTGAAGCTCTTTGAATGGCCACTGGCTACAAAAGCGCCATATAAATGCAGTACGTTTACGTTCACGTCCGTGCAGCACTTCACACTTCCGTCATTGCGTCCGTTATCGATTGTACGCTTCAACTGTCTGGAAGGAGGGGTCCGCTCAAGAACTAGAGACAGACGCACGGATACACATTACCACCCCACCTACCCTTCTCTCCAACCTGCTTCCTCTCTAGATCCCCCTGTAATCTCGCAGGATTACCCATAAATCCTCCATGGGATAACCAGCCAGTTTTGCCTCTCACTCAACGTTCTCCCCCTTTTTCGATTTTTTTTTTCATTTTTTTGTTTGCGTTTCCCTTTGCCAAGAAGTGATTTTCCCCACTGTTGTTCCTCCGTCCCTCTCCACCCACGCGTAAAATCACTGTTTTCTGTGGATAGAGTCTATCCAACACGACACCGTCTCCATTGTGTGTTTTGATTCATCTCTGGTTTCGCTTCCGCGAGTGGAGGGTGTGACTGATATGGTTACAGCGCGAACCAATCAGTGGCGAGGTACAGGTGTGCATCACATGACCTAACCGCTGTTCAATCCCCAACTGTCAATCCATCGTCGTAGGGCAAGAGAGGTGTGTGTATTTGCGTGTATGAGACGCCGGCGTATTATTGAGTACTTTTGACTCTCAGCCAAAAGGTCCCGGGTTCAAACCCCAATGAACACCGCCCTAGTCTGGGTCACTTTGGCCCAGAGCGTAGTAAACACCAGAGCACCTGTTAAACGATAAAAGGTCCCATATTATGCCAAGTTCGATTGTGATTAGCCGTTACAAGCCATTCTGTGTCGCCCACTTGTGATGTCAGAAGAGGCCGATTTTTCAAAACGCCTTGTAATGGCTAATCACACTCACACCCGGTGGTATAAAATGGGACCTTTTTTAAAAAAACGATTCAAGCAAAACCTCCAACTGGGCTTTGATCCGTCTTTGTCCTGTCTTCCCCCCCCCCTGTGCAGGCCAACAATAAGCCGGAGCTGGAGGCGGCCATGTTCCTGGACTGGATGCGTCTGGAGCCCCAGTCCATGGTGTGGCTGCCCGTCCTGCACCGCGTGGCCGCCGCCGAGACGGCCAAGCACCAGGCCAAGTGCAACATCTGCAAGGAGTGCCCCATCATCGGCTTCAGGTACGCCGGGGGAACACAGGAGTCTCACCCGGGCCAATAGGACGTCTTCTCAGGGTGGTTCATAAAATGGTGGCTTTTCGTTGTCATGGTCACTCGTCTTTGTAAAGTTTGACCTTGACAAATCTACTTTTCTCAGACCACATTACGTTTCTCCAGTCGGTTATCTTGAAATAAGATCTTTGTAGAAAACAAGATGATGCTTTTGTATTATTTAAAAAAGGTATACAATTGTGGTGATCTTAAAGGGGCGGTGCCACTGGTTTGTTGTGGTCTTAAAGGGGCGGTGCCACTGGTTTGTTGTGGTGATCTTAAAGGGTAGGTGGGGCTGGTCTATTGTAGGTCTTGACGTGGAGGGGGGGGGGTGTACACGTTTTAATCAGGGTCCTCAGTTGGGAGTCCTGCTGTTCAGGAATTTTTACAGCCCCGACCTCGAGGAAAAACATTGTTGTAAATCTGCTTCCTGTCAGTCCCCTCTCCTACTCTCCCCCTTCCACTCTGTCTCTTAGGTTCTTCTCTCTCCCTCCCCCTGTTTCTCCCTCTCTCCCTCTCTCGCTGATGCTCACTTACTGCTTTGATTGACTCTCTCTCGCCCCCTCTCTTACTGCCTGTCCCCCGATCTGTGTTTCTCAGTCTGTCTGTCTTTCTTTCAACTCACTATTGGCTGGGAAAATAAACATTTGCAGTGCATCGCCGAAGCAGATGAATAATCGACCGAACTAGGAATTGCACTTGTGTCTGAAAAGTGTGAGATAATATTATGTCTCTCCCTCCCCCTCTGTATCACTCCCCCTCTGTCTCTCTCTTAATCCTTCTCTCTCTGTGTCTCTTTTCTCTGTGACTCTCTCTCTCTCTCTCTCTCTCTCTCTCTCTCTCTCTCTCTCTCTCTCTCTCTCTCTCTCTCTCTCTCTCCTCTCTCCTCTCTCTTTCCTCTCTCTCTGTGTCTCCCGCCTCCAGGTACCGCAGTCTGAAACATTTCAACTATGACATCTGCCAGAGCTGCTTCTTCTCGGGCCGAGTTGCCAAGGGCCACAAGATGCAGTACCCCATGGTGGAATACTGCACTCCGGTACGTGTGTGTGTGTGTGTGCGTGTGCGCGTGTGCGTGTGTGCGTGCGCTAAACAAAGCCATTTTCGTCTGTCTGTCACTGTCTGCCTTTATAACCTGTTATAAATCTCTGTCTCTCTGTCTACCTATGTCTCTCTCTCTCTCTGTCTCTCCTTCTCTGTCTATGTCTCTCTCCCCCCCCCCCACCCCCAGACGACGTCCGGGGAGGACGTGAGGGACTTTGCGAAGGTCCTGAAGAACAAGTTCAGGACCAAGCGATACTTCGCCAAGCACCCGCGCATGGGCTACCTGCCTGTCCAGACCATCTTGGAAGGAGACAACATGGAGACGTAAGGACCCCATGACGCTCGCTCGCTCGCTCACTCACTCACTCACTCACTCACTCACTCACTCACTCACTCACTCACTCACTCACTCACTCACTCACTCACTCACTCACTCACTCACTTGCATACACACTCTCTCTTACACAAACACACACTCTCTCGCTTACAAATACACTCTGTCGTACACAGACACACACTCTTACACTCCCTTACACTCTCTCTCACACACCCACTCACTCCCTCACTCTCTCTCCCTTACACAATCTCACACACTGATGGAGAACATCTGATTAAGCCATGCCAACATGATAAGAGACAACATGGTGTATTTGACGTACTGAAGGTGCTCTGCCAAAAAAAAAAAGTTCTTTGTTTCCTTGGAGTCTAACACACTTTGAAAGCCCTGGTTTAGGGTGTTGAGTGTTGAGTCTCCCAGCTGAAAGGTTCTTGGTTCAATTCCCAATATGCCCTCACTCACAACCTGCTCTTTTGTAACGGGACGATTTTGTGTGCGTGTCTGCTGCAACTCCAATTTGTATTTCATTGTGTAACATTCTCTATGCTTGTGTTGAGCTGCACATCCCGGCTGCTTTGCACACTACGTCTCCCATCATGCTTTGCGGTCTGGTCTCCTCCCACTTCCTGTGTCATCATCTCCACGTTCTTTTTGTCTTGCAGTCCTGTCACTCTGATCAACTTCTGGCCCGTAGAACATCTGTGAGTACAGCTCACGCACGCGCACACACACACACACAAGCGCACGCACAAACCACACACACTGCCCCTCATAACAATTAATTCTAATTCAATGCATTTTTTTAATCTTTGAATATTACATACTAAATACATGAGAATCCAGAATAAAAGATCTCCTCTGAACAGATAAGTTAAGATATGTATGTATGTATGTATGTATGTATGTATGTATGTATGTATGTATGTATGTATGTATGTATGTATGTATGTATGTATGCATGTATGTATGTATGTATGTATGTGTGGAGGATATGCGCCATAGTGCAATTATTTTGAACAAATAGATAAAGTGCAGTTTCATGATTACAAAAATGTGATTCAAGTGCAGTGGGATGACTCTGAAGATGAGAGGTTTGAGGTTCCTGAGCTCTCTCTCACTCCCTCTCACTCTCTCTTAATCACACCAGACACTAATTACATGTGTCCTTGCTCATCGTGTGACGTCACTTCCTGTGCGCACTGTATGCAATCTATAGGTCGAAATGACGAGGATGCTCTTCATCCCGCAGCTTGTGCCCTCCTCATCCTCATTACGTTACGCTCACGCACTTCTTTCTGTGTGTGTGTGTGTGTGTGTGTGTGTGTGTGTGTGTGTGTGTGTGTGTGTGTGTCACGTCACAGCTGTGTCTCCACAAATAGTTATGATATCTAGAGACTTGGTTTGGGCTTGACTGTATTTCTCTCTCTCTCTCTCCTTCTTTCTCTCCATCTATCTCTATCCCGATCTCTCAGGCCTGGCTCCTCCCCCCAGCTCTCCCATGATGACACGCACACTCGCATTGAGCACTACGCCAGCCGGTAAGAACCGGTAAAAACGATCGGCGGGGAGACTTACCCGGAATGACACAGGGCGCATCCGAGCACATTGGCGTTTTTTTTATTTTTTTCTCCAATTCCAAAAGCATTTTTACACTTAGATATTCTGCTGACACCCTTATCCAAAGCCACTCACAGGGAAGACTGAGGATGTATCAATATGAGGTAAAGGTCAAGGATCTTTGACCGGCACCAGCGAGTTTCTAGAGAACACATCTAGACAGAATGCAGAGTAGCTATCAGAGGACGAGCAAGGTTAGAAGTTTGACCGTCTTTTTGACTGTTTACTGAGTATCTTGCTTTTAAGACAACCGTCAGATGCAGTCTGCAAATTGAACACATTCTGTGTCTATACAATGGCATTCATTCAAACAAGTATATTCAAGAGCATATACGGTTCATATAGTATATAGATTCGAGTACATATACACAATGGTTAAAGTGTGACGTTATTGTCGTTTAAAGGTATGGCAAGAGAATTTAACTTTATGAGGTTTTCTAACATTGTTGGTGGTGCTCCGGCAGCTTTGCTCCGGGGGTAGACAATCCCGGGCAACAATCCCTTTCTCCCCTTCGTCACTGTTCAATCAGAACTTCAGCGAGTCAAAGCCAAAGTTCCTTTTCCCCCAATTCCTTCTCAACCATGGCCGAGATTAGCCCCACTACGAGTCTCGCTGTGGAAGTACCGGGAGTCCGCAAACGGCAACGATCCCTTTCTCCTCCTCCACGTCACCGCTCAGTCTGTGCTTCAGATTGACGTGGAAGGTGCGGAGGTGCACACAGCCTTTGGCCATGATGATATATATTATCTTATATTATCTTATATTATTTAGATACAGAGGTCCAATACTCCCGCCGGAGCATATTAGAATGCTGACTAGAATAATTACAGAACACGGCCAAAAGCTGTTTTGCGCCTTCGGATGATATTATGAATCCGAGCCGTTGCGATAGATCCACTGTAAACACGAGCGCATGGTACCGTGGCTGCAAGCTGCTCAAGGCCACACCCCCACCCTCCACCTTGACCCGCCTCTAAAAAACGGCACGTTTGTGGAAAGCTCATTGTGGGACTGGCTCGTAGTGGCTGTAATTCTGCACCAAGGCTGGAATTTATTGAACGTCTTCAAATACCGTATTAAGGGCCCACTAACGCCTATATATAAGCATCCATAAAGTAGCATGCCATGGGACCTTTAATGATGTAAGAGGAATGATATTTAATGGCAAAAGGAAAAGAGAGTAGCCAGTCAAATCAAATCGATGAATCTGTCTATCAATCAATCAGCCGATAGATCGCTGCGAGGTATGTGTGTGTGTATTTGTGTGTGTGTGTGTGTATTGGGGTGGGGGGGGGGAGGAGGTAGCTGGCGTTCCACTTAATAAATAGCAGCATAGGAGCTAGAGGCTGTGCGTTTGATCCCAGAGAGAGGGGACGCTTGACACCAGCCACTGTAACCTGGGGCTAGGACACACACACACACACATACTTTCTCACACACACCCTCTTGTGGCTGTGTTTCCTCACGTCATGCCCTAGCCATAAAGTAACCTCCAGGATCTAACAGTGGCTGTCACTCCACCAACAGTGCTGAGGTGGCTCTGTTGCACAGAGGGTTTGCCTCGTAGGCCACGGTGTCTAAGAACATTGGAACCAGCGTTTCCCAACCTGTGGTTCGGGGACCCTTTTGGGGCGGCAGGAGAGTGATTATAAGACGCAGATTTTTCAGAATCAGAAAAAAAAAGAAGCTTACGAAACAAATGTTGGGAATCTCATCTCTAGACTAAATGGTCACCAGGACAAAGAAACCCAGAATAGCATCCTGCTTCTGTTGTGTCGACCGATAATTACCAGAGGCGAGTTCGGAGAAAGCCCTACAGTTTTATCCCCCCCTCCATCAGGAGTGGGAAATATTAGCCCCGCGCCTCACTTTTACAGACCCTTGGTCGATTGAGTCGTACCTTAGGAGTCTAACCGGCAAAGCGCGTCACCACGTATCGCTTATCCCCTTCGGAAGAAGAAATAAAGGGTCTGACCCCCGAGATCGGTCGGACCTGGGCGATGAAGCCGGGTGTTCCGAACCAAAACAGTTGTTCAGCAGAGTCGTATCCCAAGATTACTTTATAAGGGGTTATTGGATGAGGAAGCGAATTCCTTGAGTACGCAAAGCGCATTGGTGGTCCTGAGATGCCCTGTATAATCGCAGTGAACTTATTATTAACTCTGAATCCCTGTGGAAGAACAGGGTTTTAAAGGTGACATATTATACCACCAGGTGTGAGTGTGAATAGCCGTTACAGGCCATTTAAAAAAAATCTGCCTCTTCCGACATCACAAGTGGGCGTGTCCACCTAGATGTGTGCTGGATAGATCGTCATACATCTAGGTGGACACGCCCACTTGTAAAGTCAGAAGAGACACATTTTCAAAACGGCTTGTAACGGCTAATCACGCTCACACCTGGTGGTATAATATGTCACCTTTAAACGTCTGGGGATTTCCTGGGGAACGGAGGTGTCTGGAGCGCTACGTTGTTGATGCTGACTTGGTCCTCGCTGTCTTTCTCTTGCCTTCCACCTTGCAGGTTAGCCGAGATGGAGAACCGTAACGGCACGTATCTCAACGACAGCATCTCTCCCAATGAGAGCATGTGAGAACCGCTTTGATGCTTTACACTTCCTGGATTGTTTGTGTGTATACCTCCTGCCTGGCTGAGTCACAGACGGGCTGGCCCTCCCATCATTGGATCGTTGTTGATTGGTTAATTGCAATTAGATAATTGATTATCCATGACAAGCAGTCATTTATTATTATTATTATTATTATTATTATTATTATATTTAACATCAATAGGTCCTTATTGTTAGGGATATGGGCCTTTCATTGTACAGAAGATGTATTTCTTGCCCAGTAGCCATTGGAGTACAATACAATTCAAACATTTGTTCTTGTTTTATTTTGTGTGTGTACTCCAATTATCTTTGTATTGTATGTATTATTATTGTAATATTGTATGTATTTAACCAAGCAAAGAGAGAAAGTGACTGGGGCGAGGGAGCGGGGGGGGGTTGCAGCTTCATTTGGGAATCTGGAAAGGATGTAACCCTCCATTCTAAACCTTACCCTTCTCCATTTCACTTACACTGCAACCCTGTTGCAATCCGCGGCAAATCCAATTAGCTTGATTCATGATTGCCGCTTGCCTCTAGACAAGACCCTAGCATAGTGCTATGTGCACCAAGTGTAGTTCTATATAGTTCTATATGTACCGAGCATAGAGCTGTCTGTATGCACGTAGCTTAGTGCTACACACAGCTAGCTTAGTGCTACCCCCAGCTAGCTAAGTGTGCACATAGCTTGGTGATGCACACACCTAGTTAGTGCTAGATGCACCTAGTTTAGTGATATAGGCACATATCTCATTGGTATACACACCTAATTAAGTGTAAACATGTATTTCTTGGTGGTATACCCACCTAGCTTGACAAACCTTGCATGCCACTTTATCCAACACTGGGATATCTGCCGTTGTATGGTTCACTGGCCACAAACTGTCGATGTATGGTTCACTGGCCACACACTGAAATACCTGAACATGACATTATCTACTGGAAAACATAACAGATTTTACAACCCATTCTGTGTTTGAGGGTGATTAGATCTGTCAAGACCCTTGACTAAAAGAACAGATTGTTCAGACACCAGACGGCTTTGTCAGAATCAAACCATTTCAACAGCTTTATCTTCACTGACAGCTGTTTCTGGAAGTCTTCTATTTTTTTGGTATTTTTTCAAATCGCCTTTTTCCCGTTTACATTTAAGTATTTCAGGTACTGCCTGCCAAATACCACTAAAACTGTAAAGTAAAAGAAGGGTTGAAAAGATCTCTCTCTCTCTCTCGCTGCCTCTCTCTCTATAGCTCCTTCCTGCTTGTGTGGAATAGAGTAGCAGAGCTGAATTTCAGTCATTTTGGTTGATTCTTATTTTGCTCACATTTTGTTCCCCAACTAATGAAATCCTGTGTGTGTGTGTGCTTGTGTGTGTGTCTTTGTCTGCTTCTGCGTGTTTCTGTTTCTGTATGTGCGGATGTGTCTGTGTGCGATTGTGTGTGTGTGTGTGTGTGTGTGTGTGTGTCGTCGCATGTTTGTGTGTGTGTGTGTGTGTTCTTGTGTGTCTCTTCTTGGGTTTGCGTGGCTATTTGTGTGTGTGTGTGCTTCTCTGTGTGTGTGTGTGTCTTCTCTGTGTGTGTGTGTGTGTGTGTGTGTGTGTGTGTGTGTGTGCGCGTGCGTGCAGAGACGACGAGCACATGCTGATCCAGCACTACTGCCAGTCTCTGAGCCAGGGCTCCCCGCTGAGCCAGCCGCGGAGCCCCGCCCAGATCCTCATCTCCATGGAGACGGAGGAGAAGGGGGAGCTGGAGAGGGTCCTCGGCGACCTGGAGCAGGAGAACAGGTAACCACACACACACACACGCATGAACACACACACACACACACACACACACACACACATAGAGGCACACGTAGAGACAGACGCACACACATAGAGACAGACACACACACATAGAGACAGACACACATGCACACTCACACACAAAGGGACAGACGCACACACACAGAGACAGACGCACACACACAGAGGCAGACGCACACACACAGAGACAGACACACACGCATGCACAATCACACACATAGAGACAGACACACATGCACAATCACATGCATAGACAGACAGACACTCACCAGCACACACATAGAGGCACACACACACACAAGGACACACATGGAGACCGAGACGCACACACAAGAACGCACAGAGACAGACAGACACGCACGCACAGTCACACACATAAAGACAGACAGCCGTGTAAGGACGCACATGGAGACAGACACACACACACACACACATGCGCAAGCACACATACAGACAGACACATGCACCAGCACACACAGAGACAGACACGCACCAGCACAGTGGCACACACACATTTGCGAATGCACGCACAAACACACAGAAAAACAGAGCCATGTGAGCAGAGAGATTTATTGCTTCGCAATGCAAAAACGTTCTTAGTGGGATCAAATGATTGGCACTGTCCTACAGAGGACGCTGTACTGTACACTCGCCTATGAAACATTTAATAGTCAATATTAGTGCTGTCAAATTAAAATGAATTAAAATATTATATCTATTAAAATATTTAATCGCTATTAATTTTTTTTCTATGCTAAATATCCCTTGATTTCTTTGTCCCATTATTTTTTCTCATTTTAATGCTCGTATCAACGTGGAGAAGTGCATCGGTTTGCCTTGTGCAAATGTTTTCTTATTGATAACAACATTGGCATATACTGATCAAAAGAGGACGATGCAAAAAAAAAAAGCCTATTGTGCAATTAAACAATGAAAATACAAACATACTGCCTTGAACATAGCAGTCAGGCTACTGCTTCTTTGATTTGAGCCAAAGAAAAAAAAAAAATGAAAAAAAAAAAAAATTGCGTTAATCGCGCGATAAATAAATTAACGCCGTTAAAATTGGTTTGCATTAACGCCGTTAATAACGCGTTTAACTGACAGCACCAGTCAATATATAAATAAATATAGCTTACAGTCCATTCTCTCTCTCTCTCTCTCTCTCTCCCTCTCTCACCACCCCTCCCCCACAGGAAGCTGCAGGGGGAGTACGACCGGCTGAAGCGGGCGCACGACCGCAAGGGCCTGTCCCCGCTGCCCTCGCCGCCCCACATGCTGCCGGCGTCGCCCCCCAGCCCGCGGGACGCCGAGCTCCTGGCCGAGGCCAAGCTGCTGCGGCAGCACAAGGGCCGCCTGGAGGCCCGCATGCAGATCCTGGAGGACCACAACAAACAGCTGGAGTCACAGCTGCACCGCCTCCGCCAGCTGCTGGAGCAGGTGACTGTGAATAGTACTATAGAGTATATACTAACGCCCACAGCTGCTGGAGCAGGTGACTGTGAATGATACTATAGAGTATATACTAACGCCCACAGCTGCTGGAGCAGGTGACTGTGGATGATACTATAGAGTATATACTAACGCCCACAGCTGCTGGAGCAGGTGACTGTGAATGATACTATAGAGTATATACTAACGCCCACAGCTGCTGGAGCAGGTGACTGGATGATACTATAGAGTATATACTAACGCCCACAGCTGCTGGAGCAGGTGACTGTGAATGATACTGTATAGAGTATATACTAACGCCCACAGCTGCTGGAGCAAGTTAGACGTATACTATATAATATATACACTATACTATATGGAGTGGAACACTATATGATATATACTAACAGTGGACCAGTTAAGACTTTGTATTATATTGTATATTTAACAATTATTCGCCGAAGGCGAAGTCAATAGTCCGTAAATAGTGAGGAATAATAATCCGTGAATAATGTGGAATAGCCCCAGAGGTGAATAATTGTTATGGTATATACTACACGTGAACACTTTGCCGGGATTTATTTGTTTTTATTAGCGGCTTATTTGTTTTTATTAGCGTGATGGGTATATATAGAGCCCAATATACCGAGATAGCGAACCAATCAAATTGCGCCATCTTAGGAGGTTCATGTATACTAATATATTATATTAAGCACTTTATAATGTATACCTCCAGGGACAGCTGTCGGAGCAGGTTAGATACTATACAGAACAATACATTTTATTATATTAAACACTGTATATATATATATATATATATATATATATATACCATCAACGCCAGCTACTAGAGCAGGTTAGACATTTATATCATATCCACAGGCTGGAACTTGTTAAACTTGTTATACATATTAAACCTAAACAATAACTCACTCACTCACTCACACAGTCACACACACACAGTCACTTGCACACAATGCCTCTCCTATCATTTTACTATTTGATAATGGAGTAGCTACGATCTGATTGTAACGTGTGTGTGTGTGTGTGTGTGTGTGTGTGTGTGTGTGTGTGTGTGTGTGTGTGTGTGTGTGTGTGTGTGTGTGTGTGTGTGTGTGTGTGTGTGTGCGTGTGTGTGTGTGTGTGTGTGTGTGTGTGTGTGTGTCAGACGGACTCCAAGGTGAACGGCACAGCCCTGTCCTCCCCCTCCACCTCCTCCCAGCGCTCAGACTCCTCGCTCCCCCTGCTCCGCATGGCCGCCAGCCAGACCACCGACACAATGGGTGAGACCCCCCAGCCAATCAGCCCTCCACGCCTCCACAACCATCACCGTCATCCATTCGTAGACATCCATTTTATTTTTCCAATGTTATCGTCCTAATCGGGCAGCTGGGATGTTGTTCCTCGGTAGAATACACAGAATAACATCCACGTCGACCACAACTGTAGGTTTAAAGCTGGGTTACGGCCTTTGTTGTAGAAGCTTGTTTTCGTCATTTATGTCGAAAATCTTTCGTCATCCCGACAGAACTCATTAAATAAAAAAAATGATAATAGTATCTGCTATCTGGTGCTGTTGCAGGCCTTTAATAAGCCTGTCCAATCGTTTCGTTCGACCAGAATGAAATGATTGGCCGGCTAGCCCTGTCAGTCTACCTCGTACCGGCTACCTGCTAGCACTCTGCCCGTGCCCCTTACGACTGTAGTCTTCTACAAGGCTAGGCAGCGCTATTGCTAAAGCTAGCGAGGAAGCCACATGTCTTGGGTGGGAGGCCTGAGGCAAGGGATGTGGTTATATAAAAAGAAATTGGTTGGATACTTTCAAAATCGACATTACTCTGACTGGCTTCTCCAAATTTCCTTCCCTGGCTTTAAAGGACAATACCGGTCTGCTGGGGAAATCACTTTGTTTACCAATTTTTTCGAAGACCGTTTGGTGTGTTTAATGGCTTTAATGGCTTCCTCCCCCCGCTCCAGGAGATGATGAGCTGTCCAGCCCCTCCCAAGATGCATCTGGGCTGGAAGAGGTGATGGAGCAGCTCAACAACTCCTTCCCCCACAGCCAGGGTGAGCGCACACAAACACAAAGCACTCACTCACGCACGTGTGGAAGGCCAAAAAGGTCACAACTACACCTCATTGTAGACTGGTACTGATTTATATCAACGCTATGTTCGGCGTTGAAGCATTTCTAATGTTTTATTCAGCTGTAAAATGTGCCGTCTTCGTAGTTAAAAAAGGTTAGTTAGCAAATATGTTTAGGAAACGTTTTTTGTAAGTTTCTCTACGTTCAGACACCGACTGTTTTCAACAGGTCAAAGGTTATAGGCAAAGCTGATGTGTTTTTTCCTCTCTTCCCCGTCTCTCTTTCCATCTTCCTTCCTTCCTTTTCCTTACTCCCCGCGGTCCAGCAGGGAGACGGGGACACCTGTAAGAGGTCAGTCGCTCCTCTCTCTTTGTCTCTCTCTCGGTCTTTGTCTCTCTTACCTCTCTCTGTCTTTGTCTCTCTCTATTTACCTCTCTCTCTCTCTCTGTCTTTGTGTCTCTCTCTTTATCTCCCTCTCTGTCTCTGTCTTTGTCTCTCTCTCTTTAACTCTCTCTCTGTCTTTGTCTCTCTCAATGTCTTTGTCTCTCTGTCTTTGTCTCTCTCAATGTCTTTGTCTCTCTGTCTTTGTCTCTCTCAATGTCTTTGTCTCTCTGTCTTTGTCTCTCTCAATGTCTTTGTCTCTCTCAATGCCTTTGTCTCTCTGTCTTTGTCTCTCTTTGTCTTTGTCTCCCTCAATGTCTTTGTCTCGCTCTGTCTTTATATTTCCCTTTGTCTTGATGTCTATTTAACTTTATTTCACTGTCTTTAAGTCTTTCTCCCTTTATCTATGTGTCTTTCTTTATAGCTCTCTGTATTTATGTCTCTGTCATTGTCTCTCTAGCTCTCTCATGTCTTTATGTCTCTGACTCTCCCTCATATCTCTCTCTTATGTATTTATGACTCTCTCTCATGTATTTTCGTGTCTCTCTTATGTTTGTGTACCACTCTCTTTCTCTCTCATGTCACTCTCGTTTGACTTTGACTCTCGAGTATCAAAATAATAGCCATTTTATAAATAGAGGTTTTTGTTTTTTTTCTTCAGCAAAGTAAAATAATGTGCATTTGTTAACCGAGGAAAATACCGGTCTGTCTCTTTTAATAACCTTCTGCAGACCATTGTGTACAAAGCATTCAAGCTATTCTATTGTCAACCTTAAATGAGTACATGCGTCATTCAATGTTTTTAATCCAAGGCCTCTCTCGCTGTCGCTCTATCACTTTCTCTCTCGCTCTCTCTCTCACTCTCTCTCCAATCGAATTTACCAGAGCTTTATTGACATGCAAAACAAATGTTGACATTGCAAAAGCAAGCAGAGTATATCACAAAGTATAAATAATGTAATTAATATTATCTGATTGTATTCATAATAATTTACCATGAGGCCCATTTAGAAGAGGTGAACTTGTAAGAGCAGATTGGAATAATTAAGGTATGTCAACACTGAAATATATAAAAAAGAGACCTAAAGCTGAGGTCTGCAAAATCTGCTCAAACAAGTTTTTGATTTAAAATGTGTTTTGATTTAGTCTCATTGTTCTCGTGCCTTTAATGCTATAGCAATAGCCAGTAGTAAAACAAAAACATGAGAACCATGATACTCAATCGAAAAAAACAAAAAAAAAACATTCAACCAAAATAAAGTGGGGCAACCAAAAATGGTTGTTGGCAGCTTTAAAGTTGGCTACATATAAAATACAAAAAAATATGAAAATAAGTCTCACTATGTCCGTCTCTCTCTCCCTCTAGGTCCCAGTGTGGGCAGTTTGTTCCACATGGCCGATGACTTAGGTCGAGCCATGGAGTCATTGGTTACCGTGATGACAGACGAGCAGAACGGGGATTAGCACTAGGCTCAACCAACCCAAGCCCCTCCCCCTCCAAAAGTCCCGCCCACAACCTTCTCCCCGCCTTCCATTGGCCCTCCCCCTCCCTCACCAATCAAACGCATGCTTTTCTAGTCAAACAACTGGATTGAACACACAGTTTACAAAGAGAATATATATAACGTCTATTTTTGTGAAGGACTGCAGTTACACGCAATGACATAAAAAAAACAATTAGAAAATGACAAAAATTATACCTTGTAGATTTCAGTAGTTTCTTAAAAAAAAAAGTCCTAAAATGGTTTTATTATTAACAGAGGCTGGTTTTTAAACTTCTATGCAATTGTATAAAAAAAACTGAGGGAAAAATCAAAGAAAGACTAAATACAAATACATGTATTCGACGTGATCGTATATTTGCCATCTCTTTGTAACTGAAAAAAAGGACGCATTTCAGACATTTGTAATGAAAAAGAATGATTGTAATCATATGGGTGCTTTCTAAGAGGAACATCTCTTTCTACAACAGAATATATACTACTGTCGAGGCAAAACGGGCACTCTGGAATTAAGTGTGTGTTAACGACAAGATGTTTAAGGATTTTGTCCTGTGTGCGTGTGTATGTGTGTGTGTGTGTGTGTGTGTGTGTGTGCGTGTGTGTTTCTGTGTGTTTGTGTGTGTGTGGAGGGTTGCCGGCCTCCACATTGCATAAAACCATCTTCGTTCCACCAACCCATCCCTCCATCTTTTTAATCTTCATCCATCTATTCAACCATCCAGCTATCCATCCAATAATGCATCGTCCCAAGGGATTATGTAGTCATGGCTACCTTATATTTAATTGCAAGACCAAGTGCTATATCCATAGAATTCTTAAAAAAGGCCCATTTCAGAACTGCCGTAAGGCCAGGAGGTTGCTAAGCAATACGAAACACATTTAGGGAAATATTTTATCCTTTTTTATTTAAATTGAGTATAATGACATTTTGGTATTTAAACTGAACGTTGAAGTATGTCATCTGACTTAACTGAACTTAACACACAATCAGTTTTAGCGTTCCCATTCTGACTTTTCGTAAAATAAGCTATTGTGAATAATCGAGTTGATTAATATTCACCTGGATTTTAAATCAAATCTCTAGCATAATTTAATTACTATAGTTTGCGGTAGCTTAATGGCTCTGATAATGTGGCTATCTACTTGCTTTAGCCTTCTGCTAATAGGAAGGAATATTCATGAAATGAACTTGGTATAAACATGAAACAGCGGCATCTTGATGGAGCATAGCTCCGATGACAATACAATGTAGTCAGAATCTCTGATTTTAAGATATGGATTTATCTAGAAAAATAACTGCTGCACTTGCGTTTTTAATTCACGTCCATTGCTTCTATGGTTCTGCATTGGGCCTTTTTTGTGTTAGTGCACTCCATCTATCGATGTTATTAGCACTGGAATTTACTGGAATGCAATGCAAGCTTTACATCACTGCAATGAAGATCTCGCGTTTCTAAAATAGGGGTTCATGTAATTATTTTTTTCTTTTTGTTTGGAATTTGCCTCATTGTTCAGGTTGGAGTGTTTTTGCTGAGGCATTAGGAGCACACACTATATGTAATAGAGCATAGCATAACTGGTTTTTGTTAGAAAATACTGGAAGAGGAGAATGTAGTATATTTGTTTTCTTTTTGTTTCATTTTAATGGACGCATGACAGTATTACTGGCTGGCTACTACCTAGGTCCTTTTTCCTCAAAAAACGAAATTTCTTAAATGTTTGAAACAAAACTAGCATTGTTTCCCCCAAGAAGCGATCGAAGTTCTAGGAGAGCCGATAAAGCAAGCTCTACCTCGAATGAGTTCTCAAATTTTATAATCTCTATGGTTGAAGGCATTTACTCATCATACCTCCATAGTTGTAACTGTTTCTTTCAAATTCTTTCAATTAACAAACAACATTAATTAGCGTTGGCTTTGTCCGATTGACATTAAGAAGCCTGTATGTGTCCATGCATTGAATCTGAATGTCAAGATGGACGCCCTTCTCTTCCCTGTGGGCTGTTTTTTTTCGTCAAACAGTCTTCACAACTAGAAAGCATTTAAATGATTTTCTCTTTCTGTCGAATGAGTGACCGTTGGCCAACCGCCATTCGCGGAACATGCTAGTATCGGCTACTGTCACACACGGTACATAGTCGTGTTATCTGTGGTTTAAACAAGAAAACTTGGACGCGCTCACTCGTACGTGTTTTTTTTTCTTTGGTTGAATACGATAATCTGAAATATTGAGTTTTGTGCTGTGTGAGGTGTTTCTTTCAGCATGTGTGACCTAATGCAGTCTTTGTTTTCTTCAACGCGGGACAGTTCTGGAAAAAATCGTGCAGATGCAATCGGCACCGTCGATACGTCACACTCTGAGCATGATCAGGTGCTTTGAATCACACACTGGGTCTCCGATTGAGTTATAATGTTTAATTGTAACCTTATTTAATTTCTCTCCCCCCAACCCCGCCATGTTTTTTTTGTTGTCATTTTCTTCCGCCCTTCAATTACTCATCGATACTCCACAACATATCAGATTCCACCAAATATATGCCTTACTACTGTATTATAAAATGCTTTACTGTATATCAATAAAGCACGCAGTTATGTTGAAGTGTTTAAGTGTTTGTTGTGATGTTGTTGTTAACCGTTATTAATGGAAGATCATTTTGGCCCATGTTTATCGTCAATGATGCTCTGCAGTTTTTGTCAGTCTCTTAGCTAAACAGTGTCTCTAATAAACAAGACACTTGACCAAAAAAAGTTTCACTATACAGTATGAAAAGCTACGAAAGAGGATTTGGGACACATGTTAAAAGTTAAAAATCTGAATTCTGAGATTTGTGTAGCAAAAACTTGCTGTAGGCTTGGTAATTTCAAATTGTAATTGTCCTGGTTTTTACACACATCACTTACTTAAGTTACACAGAGTTAAAAAACCCTCAAAAGGTGCTGTAGGTAAGATTTTAGAGCCACCTTTCAGCTATAATTGAGGGAAAAGGTGTCATAAGATCATATCACAGAAACCTCGATTTTCTGTATGTACGAAACCCTTCACTGCCCTCTAGTGGTGCTTTGGTGTACTTCTCCGCGAGCACATTCCTCTGAGTGTGTGCCTGAAGGACCTCATCCTGTAGGCGTACAGCAGGGGGTTCAGCGCCGAGTTGGCGTGAGACAACAAAATGGCCGCCAGTGTGATGCTCATGGGGACGGGGCACTGCGGCCGGAGCAGCAGGATGCAGTTGATGAGGTGGATGGGCATCAAGCACACCATGAACAGGAAGAGCACCAGGAAGAGGGAGGTGGCCTTCTGGATTTCCAGTCGGGCTCGCGCAGTGCTGGGTTTGTTGGACTCTCCTGTCGACCCCGAGGAGCGGTCGTCCGAACCGGAGCAGGAAGTCCTAGTAGACTGCCTCGACATCTTCCGGAACACGGTAGTAGTCTTTGTTTGGATGAGCGGTCCAAAGGACTGGGTTCGAGCCCCGCTTGCCGTTTGTTTGGAGGCCGCTGCGCCTGCTGGTTCACCCGGCTCTGGTTCTCGCGAGCCCCCTGCCACGCGCAGAGCCTCTAACCTGGGTGTCGTCTTACCAACGGCCCCTCTGGAGGCCCGGTCCACAGGCCTGCTCCGAGCTCTCTTCGCCCCAGCTTCAGCTCCCCCCATGACAGCCTTTAACCTGGCGTGTCCATCCTCCTCCTCCTCCTCCTCAACCACTGCATCTGGTCCGTCCACGGCGGCCCCAACCCTGACCCTCTTACCCTCTCCAAACCTGAACCGAGTGGCCCCCCCGGAAGAGAAGCCCACCACCTCGCCTCCAACGCTTCTCGGGCCGATTCTTTGTCCACTCCCCCCGACAGCGGCCCCACCCGCCCCGCAGTCCGCAGCACCCAGCGGGGGGGCCCCCTGCTCGGCCCCGTCGCCCCGCGTCTCGGGGCCTCGCGTGCCCCCGTCCCCGGCGACGGAGACCCCCGCCGAGGGCGTGGGGCCGGCCACGGAGGAGGGCGACCCCCTGGCCACGGCGATGCGTCGCAGCTGGTGCCGTACGGTGTAGAAGATGTGGGCGTAGATGACGAACATGACGAGCAGCGGGAGGAGGAGGAGGCCGAAGAAGTTGAAGTAGACCATGTAGGACATGTCCACCACGCAGGTGAAGAGGCAGTAGCTGCAGTGGTTGGACGGTGGAAACACAAAACGGCACCGTCGGTTACTGATGTGTGACTGACTCACCCGACCTACAGCTTACGCCCCCACTTTGTTTGCCGATCATCAAAAGGTGAATCCGTCTGCCTTCTTGCCATCTATCCGTCCTCTATCCATCATCCATCGTCCATCCATTCATATGCTCTTCCATCCATCCCTCCAGGTCGATTTAAGCCTATCTTACCCTTATTTATTTAACATAATCCTCATCCAGCAATCCAAACACACATCCTTCCAAGCATTCTCTCGCTCCTAGTGACTCCTCTACAGACACAGGATGGAAATCCATGTCATGCATGACCAATAACCGATGTTTACGGTAGATATTATAGTTAGGTAGGTGCTGTAAGCAGCACTCAAATCTTTTCACTTGATATAAGACATTCCACATTTCTCTAAAGGGGACATATTATACCACCAGGTGTGAGTGTGATTAGCCTGACAAGCCGTTTCGAAAATCTGCCCCATATGACATCACTAGTGGGCGGGTCCACCTAGTTTTGTGCTGGATAGATGAGCAACGTTTACTTCAGTCCACTGGGTAGGCTGGTAGACAGATCTAAGTGGACACGCCCACTAGTGATGTCATATGGGGCAGATTTTTTAAATGGCTTGTAAGGCTAATCACACTCACACCTGGTGGCATAATATGTCCCCATTAAGACTTAAACTATGTGGCTTTATTAAAACATGTTCAACCTCACTTTGTACTACAGCACTCACTGCATTTTCTGCAGAAAATGCATTTTCTAGTTATCATATTTCATTTTAGGTGCTGGGTTACAGCCAGTCTAAGGTTAGGCAGGAGATTAAGTATGGCTCACTATATGGTAAAAAAATAGGTTCAAGGTTTGCTCGTTTCATGTCCTACAAAACAACAATGTAATAACGGCCAATAACGTAATAACTGCCAATAACGTAATAATTTAAATGTAATAAACCCAATAACGTAATAAATTGCCAATAATGTAATAAAGTTGTTGAGCCAATAACGTAATAACTTTTTGCCAATAATGTAATAACGTATTACTGGCTATTACGTTATTGGCCTTGTATTTATGAAATCCTTTGAAAATTCAATAACTGAGCCAATAATGTAATAACTGAGGTATCACTTTATTTTATTTTCAATTTCTGGAGAGAAACTGTCACACTTAATATTGCATATTGCAACACATGCTTAAATATCTGGTCAATTTTGATGTATATGTAACTCTTAGGATTCCGTTATAGTATTCTGTGTATCCAACTCCGTGACCACGCAGACGCTTTGACGGCGTCGTGAGCCTTTCGAAGTTCTGCGTTGCAGTTTTCAGTATGGTATTGCAATTCACTGCAGGAGCGCTAGGGGCTGCGGGAATGAGACGTTAGCTGACCAATGACAGTCCCGCGGTCCCCATCGTTCTGAGTGGCTACGGAGAGCACTTTACGCAGTATCATAATCTAAGTTTTACTTTTACTCTACTCCCGCTTTGGGGCCAGCCTGATCTGCAGAGCGACATCAGATCGGTTGCAGACTTGGCTGAAAATGTAACAACTGAGCCGATAATACTGTATAATAATTAGGGCTGGGCAAAGATTAAAAGTTTATACTATGCGATTGATGAAGCCCACCACCTGTGACCTGGACCCATTTCCCTCAACCCTGATAAAATGTCACTCCTCTGCAATTAGTCACATGATCACCAAAATCATCAATCAGTCTCTCCGGTCCAGCCATGTCCCCACGTCTCTGAAAACTGCTGTCATCAAGCCATTACTCAAAAAGCCCAGCCTTGACCCCGAAGCACCTGCCAACTACCGCCCCATCTCCAACCTCCCTTTCCTATCAAAGGTGTTGGAAAATGTAGTTTCTGCCCAACTCCACAACCCCCTCATAACAAACAGTCTTTATGAGAAGTTCCAGTCTGGTTTCCGCTTTGGCCACAGTACGGAAACTGCCCTGGTGAGGGTCACCAATGACCTGCTGATGACTGCTGATGCTGGCTCTCCATCACTTCTCATCCTTCTCCACCTCACCGCAGCATTTGACACCGTCGACCACCACATCCTTCTACACCGCCTTCACTACTCCATCGATCTCTCTGACACCACCCTGGCATGGTTCACATCAAATCTCTCGGACAGAACAGAGTATGTATCACTGGGTGATGCTAAATCGTACACGCACTCTGTCACTTGTGGTGTCCCTCAAGGATCAGTCCTTGGCCCCACCCTCTTCACGCTATACATGCTCCCCCTTAGTCGTGTCATCAGCCGGCATGGAATATCTTTCCACTGCTACGCTGATGACACCCAACTCTACATCAAAACAAACCCAACCACCTCTGCAGCCCTATCCACACTTTCCACCTGCCTGGAGGAGATAAAGGTGTGGATGGCGGCTAACTTTCTGCAGCTCAATGGCTCAAAAACAGAAGCCATTCTTGTTGGAACTCGACACCCCGTCATCCACTATCACCAACATCAGCTTCTCCGGCAACGACATCCGCCTCTCATCCTTAGTCACTAACATCGGTGTCAAAATGGACCCTCACCTGACCTTTGAGGCCCACATTCAACATCTTTGCAAAACCTCCTTCTTACACCTCAGGAACATTGCAAAACTCTGCCCCATATCACTCTCCCCGATTCCGAAAAAACTTGTCCACGCCTTTGTCTCCTCCAGGCTGGACTACTGTAATGCACTCCTCGTCAGGACCCCCAGCAAGAACATCCAGCGGCTGCAGTACATCTAGAATTGTGCTGCCAGGATCCTGATGGGGGTGCGGGAGTACCACCACATCACACCCATCCTCAAATCCCTCCACTGGCTTCCTGAATTCGAATTCAAGATCTCCCTTCTGTCCCACCAGTGCCTCCATGGCACTGCCCCCCTATACCTAAAATAACTCATCACTCCCCATTCCTCCTCACGCCATCTCCGCTCTGGACAGGCCAACCTCCTTCAGCTTCCGAGGACAAGGCTCCGAATTATGGGCGATCACACCTTCGGCTCAGCTGCACCAAGTCTGTGGAATGCTCTCCCTGACCATCTAAGAGCCCCACAGACTGTGGATTCTTTTAAAAAAGGCATAAAAACCCATCTTTTTTAGAAAAGCCTTAAACTGCTATTTTAAATTATTATTTTTTTCTCTGTTATTTTTTCTTAGTCTTTTATGTTGTATTTCATTTTATGTGCATTGTAGCACTTTGAGGTCATTAAGTTGATGTAAAGTGCGTTACAAATAAAATGTATTATTATTATTATTATACCATACTGAAAACTGCAACAAAGAACTTCGAAAGGCTCACGACCACTACACAGTCGAAGTGTCTGTGTAGTCACAGAGTTGGATACACAGAGTAGCCTAAGAGTTACATATAAATCCAAATTGAGCAGTTATTTAACATGTGGTGCAAGATGCAATATTAAGGGTAAGTGTGTCAGTTTCTCTCCAGAAATTGAAAATGTATTGATACCTCAGTTCTTACATTATTGGCTCAGTTATTACATTTTCAAAGGATTTCTTTAATCCAAGGCCAATAACGTAATAACCACCCAATAACGTAATAGCCTACGTTATTACATTATTAGCAAAAAGTTATTGAGCTATTGGTTCAACAACTTTATTACATTATTGGCAATTTATTACGTTATTGGCTTTATTACATTTAAATTATAACGTTATTGGCAGTTATTACGTTATTGGCCATTTTTACATTATTGGTTGCTACAGTGATGATTATCATTTGAGATGGTTCCTAGAATTGAGATTAGATTGAGTTCAGAGGTGCTGCGGTTAAGAGTTACAGCTGCTCGATCCGGGATCTTGCGACAAGCAATACATCACGAGAAACCACCACCACCACCACCACCACCAACGCCGACCCACTTGGACGACGACTCTCCGGTGTCTTACCCAGCGTCGTGGCTCTGGCTTTGCCAGTCCATGATGGGCACGGAGCCCGAGACTAGCGCCAGACTCCAGGTGAGGAGCAGAGCCAACCGGGCGTTCCTGGGGCTCATGACCCGCTGGTAGTGGAAGGGACGCAGGATAGCAACGTAGCGCTCCACTGCCACCGCCAGCATGCTGAGGATGGAGCTCTGGAGAGAGAGAGAGAGAGAGAGAGAGATAGAGAGTCGGGGGTCGTTGTCGAGAGGTTTGTTTTGAACTTCAATCTTCAAGTGATCAAAGGTTGGGAACCACTGCAGCACCTGCTCTTTAATGACATATTGGATCGCACTGTAAGTGGCATTGAATGAAAACGTCTCCTCGGACCTAAATGACTGAAAGGTGAATAACTGAACAGTTGTTTCAGGTTGTGTATATCCTCCCCACCTGGGTGAGCACCATGAGTATGCTGAGCAGGACCAGGCAGAGGGGCAGGTCGTTGTGGGGTCGACCCAGGTCCGTCAGCACGGCACAGGGGATCGCTAACAGCCCCACCAAGATGTCTGCTACCGACAGCGACACCTGGACACCAGAGAGAAAGAACGAAAGGACACGTCAAATCCATTATTCTTTTAAAAGATAAGGCTAGCCGCTTTATCTAAGGCTTGCCGCCTTTGTTTTGATTTTATTTATTTTACAAAGAGACTGGGGTTGGGATTTTAAGGTTGAGGCAAATTTAGTTGGAGATCTTGCCACCGACTTTTCAAATATGACGATGACGACGCTCCTTACCAGGAAGTAGTTGGTGACGGTCTGGAGTTTCCGATTCCACCTCACTGCCAGACACACCAGGAGGTTCCCGATGACTGCGGCCAGTGCTATTAGCAGCTCGGCGGCGATGTAAGGAGCTCGTAAGATGGAGTCGTAACCTAGCGGCATGGATGACATGCAACCGCCAGTTGTGTTCATGCTAGCAAGGGATTAGCTGTCCTGAACTCAGTGGGAGCAACACCTAGGAGAAGGAACAAAGAGGATTTGATAATGATATCGATGCTTTGAACAAATCAAATTCGACTACACATTAATTATGCAAATAATATAAACAATTTGGATCAACAAAAAATATAAGCGCAGAAAACACTCCGGGACACACTTTTGGGACACTCCGTTTTGTCCTGTGTGTTTCCCCGCTTCAGTGAGCTGCACAATGTACGAGCAGCATATTACCCAAGAGATATGCCAATGTATTGTTATTTAACTCATTGAAGTGCATTGAGGAACACAGATTGGGGGCGGCCAGAAAAACCGAATTAGCGGTTGTCACAAAGCTGTTGCCATGGCCTTTGTGTTCACCTAGCCAAGGCCGGATTAACCATTAGGGCAACTGGGCACTTGCCCAGGGCCCGTGACATCAAAGGGGCCCTTGACAACGTTTTTTTTTTTTTT
The DNA here is from genome assembly GCF_031168955.1 of Gadus macrocephalus. Lineage (NCBI taxonomy): Eukaryota > Metazoa > Chordata > Actinopteri > Gadiformes > Gadidae > Gadus > Gadus macrocephalus. Next base: position 30,565,754 of record NC_082385.1, read on the forward strand.
CAAAGTGCAAACATACATCTACAGACACCACATAACACGACAAAACCCAGATACGTGCGACAGACATGTAACATATACCAAAACATAAAGAATTATACGGGGACAAGGACAGATTACGAGAGGGTTTGGGGAGGTGTTTGTGAGAGGGAGAGAGTGAGTGGGTGTGTGTGTGTGTGTGTGTGTGTGTTGTAAGGTCCATTTGTTTAAATAAAATAATAAGGATATATAGTTGTGAAGTAATCAACATCAAATGTTGAATTGTGATACAATAAACATGATCTTGACTTTGAAATTACATGAAAGTGTAGCCAATGGTTTATTTTTACTAAAAACACACTAATTGCCTGCTTCATGGCTGGTGATAATTTCACATTTTTGCATTTTTAAAATGTTCTATGGTTTTAAGTTAAGGCCTACCTAGCTGTTTGCTGTCAAGACAATTGAAACATTCAATAAGTACTCATCAAGCCACCAAGTTCTGATGATAGCGACTTTACGATTGTTTGGCGGCGGCGGGGGGGGGGGGGGGCCTTGTTGCCCAGGGCACAGAAAATTGTTAATCCGGCCCTGCACCTAGTGGAGCACAAAAATCGTTCCTGATAAAAATAAAAAAGTGCACAAAAACAGCAGCAAGCCAAGGACACAAACACCGTGAGCATGTGGTAGCCTACCCTGCTGTGTGCAATTTACCTTCCCCTGATTGCCAACACTTTGGCCACACAACTGTAAATACTGACCTTAGGACTACAGAGCTCTTGTTGATCAATCAATTTATTGTTCAAATATATAAATAAACATGACACCAAGGGCCAGATTCACAATAGTAGGCCTATCCGATTATTTGTGAGTTTTATTCTTAGAAAAACAAAACAAAATATATCTTATAAATGTTTGTATCTTTCGTTTTAGCAAATCATTAGGTACATTTTTTCGATTGAATGGATCCTTGAAAATTAAGATCTCGCATTTCTTCGTGATTTTATTCTTAACTTTAAGGTAAACATTAAGAAGTTATACCTTGATATTAATTGATAACATTGATTTAATTATTTCAACTCATTGAAAGATGTTATATTTCTCACTGATTTAAAATATGCATGATATAAAAAAAAAGACAAAAAAGAAAGGTTCTTGGGAAATTATATTGCACTTGAAGGAACTGAACAGGAACTTGGGAACTGTATTAAAATTTCTTCGTAGGAAACTTCTTAACATTAATCTTGAGATAGTCTACTTTGTGCATCTGGCCCTAGACGTCATAAAACTGTTTATATTCTGTAACCCAATTTTGAGATTTTTTGATTCTGAATCAGACTTACCTCAACCGGCTCTCCAATCCAGTTGCTGGAGAAGGAAAGTTGTCCAGAGCGCTCAGGAAGCATTCAGACTTAGAAGGGTTGATCCTGATCAACCAGAACAGGAAAGTACGTAGAACAACAGCAGAAGGATGACAATAGGTCTGCATTACAGGATGGAAGTAACCGGAGCTCTGTAGAGATCCAAGGTGGAGTAAAAACATCATATGAGTGTTGGGCTGAAGCCACTGCCCCCCAAACAGACATAGTCTGTCTGTCCGTCTGTCCGTCTCTTTGTCTGTCTGTCTGTCTGTCTGTCTGTCTGTCTGTCTGTCTGTCTGTCTGTCTGTCTGTCTGTCTGTCTGTCTGTCTGTCTCTCTCTCTCTCTCTCTCTCTCTCTCTCTCTCTCTCTCTCTCTCTCTCTCTCTCTCTCTCTCTCTCTCTCTCTCTCTCTCTCTCTCTCCTCTCTCTCTCTCTCTCTCTCTCTCTCTCTCTCCTTATCACTCTTCCATTTCCGTCCACCTCTTTGGTCCCTTATCGTCAAACAATTGTTTATCCATTTCGGTCTGTTTTCTCCTCCTTCCCCTCTCCCTCTGTCTTCTTCCCTCCCTGGCCTGGACTGTACGTGTGAAGATAAATAGTCTAATCAAATTAAAATATATATTAATAACAGCAAGCCACCAACCACATTATGCTACCGGGCGCAGTCCTTCAGGGAATCAATGAGGACAGATAAGGTGTTCTCAAACAACCCAAGTATCCCTTATTTATTTACTGTTCATGAATTCGAAGAAATCATTTGAGTGTTTCCTGTACAAATGCTTATTCTGATATGATTGAGGATGGGTGGTTTAAATTTGATGTTTTTATGAAGTCACGGTGACGCCTTACTGTGAAACCTTAACGTAATCCCTTCTGGATGACCTTTAACAACCTTTTAAAAAGGCTGATTGCGGTATTCGAATGGGAAACAATATGTGTAATTTAAAGTATGCTTTAATTGAACCTAATAGGAAGCAACATAGCTTACATCTTGATTCAGACTGACTCCAGGCAAGTATTGGGATGACGTTTTTTGACCCTCGGAAGAATTACATACAAGACACATGAATGATTCAGCACAATTTACATCCAGGAACCACATCGGTTTCATGAAAATAAATAGAGGGAGGAGTACATAGTATGGTTCTCGGTCATTACTACAAGTAAAGAGAAATATGCAGTGTGTCCATCCATATAGGGTATTTCTAAAGTTACAGTGGATGAAGAGAATAGACCATGTCAGCTGTTAAAGTCCAGATACAAAGCACTATTTCAAACAATCAAACCTGTAAACAAAATGTATTCTGCAATACCAAACTGATGTTGGCCTGTCAGCATTTAGTGGTGGCAGTACCAAATGCAACCCCCAGGTGGCTGCAAAACGTTCACATGTCTGACGCTAACCCGGAAGTAAATAAGGGTCAGACCGCCCTGCACACTCCATGCTTAGTTTACAATACACTGTTGTCATTTCATATATGACATGTTTCCTAGCCGAATTTTCCACTCTCGACCTTTTAAGATCCAACGTTACGAATAGCAACATGTGTGACAGCCCAATGCTGCGTTTTACATGCAGAAAAGTCGAGGTTTAAGTCGTTGCAAGGAGTGAATCAGCATCACATCAGCTCTGCAAGATCGCATGCAAACAGAGATGTCGGGCTTCAGTGCAGAACTCATCGACTACCTGGAGGGTAGGATCACCTTTGAGGAGTTCGACAGAAGGAGAGAGGAGCGAGAAGCAGCGGTGAGTGGACCGGGTAGCAGTAGCGCACACGTTACGGGGTTATAGCCACATGTAAACATGACAAATTTAAGTGACATCTTGCGGTGGTCCCTTTCTACCAGCAACCAAGTGTCAAGCGTCTCGGGGAAGACGGCGAGGAAGAGGATGTTCAGCCCAAGTACCTCTGCTCAAGGCCTTGGGACCGCAGGTACCCATTGAATCTCATTCAGTTCTTTTTCTGTCCTTTCGTATCCTTTGATGGACTTCCTGCAAAGCCCACAAGAGTAAGGGGGTTTGACCTCGAGCTGAAGGGTTGTCGGTTTAACCCCAATACCCCGCAGTTTACTTGTAGGTATCCCTCAACTAGATGACTAACCCTAACCGGCTCCATAGTTACCTGTATCTACAAAATGCACTGAAAGTCGGGGGAAATTCCAAAATAGTGCATCTCTTCTATTCTGTAACTGCAGTGGATGAGGGTGTGAGTCCAGTGGTCCAACAGGCCTTTGCTTCCATGCTGGAAGAAAAGAACACCCTCGACAAGATGACGACGACGACGAAGAACAGGAAGAGGAGGAGGAGGAGGAGGAGGAGGAGGAGGACGATGAGGATACCTTGAGCTATGTGGACGACACCAATGACGCTGAACTTCTCGATTGACGTGAAGAAGGTGTTGGAGAAGGAGGAGAGCGCCAGGGGGAGAGGAGGAGGAGGACGACGAAAGAGGAAGAAGAAGATGAAGAAAGAAGATGGAGGAGGAGGAGGAGGAGATGGAGGAGATGGAGGAGATGGAGGAGATGGGGGGAGATGGGAGAGAGAGCCCTTCAGTAGGGGACATCTTTGCCCTGGGAGATGGAGCTGAACCGGGAGAACAGGAAGATGATGAGGGTGAATAGAGAGATAATATTATTTTGTGTGTATGTGGGTTTTTTTGTGCATAAATATGTGTTTGTGTGTGCATATATATTAGGGCTTTGACCTCCGAACTTCGTTATTCGAATATAATTCGAATATCAAAAATAAATCAAATTCGAACGAATATTAAGCAGCCCTTAATATTATTCCTAGTCTGTTTTACATAGTTTTGAATGATGACTATATGCTCTGTAAGGGTGACCTTGGGTGTCTTGAAAGGCGCCTCTAAATTAAATGTATTATTATTATTATTATTATTAATATTCGAACCTGTTATGGGCAGGCCAAGAGGGAGAGACGTCGGAGAACCCGACGCAGTCTATTCATATTGTAATGACCACGGAAGAGGCAGTGAATGAAGTATTGATTAGACAGCGATTTATTAGAAACCTAATAAACCGTTGGACCACGCAAGACCGGTAACCATAGCAACGCCGGTAAACAAACCTCGCGAAGCCCAATCCAGGTCTTACTGAAGGCATTTAATGGTCAAAAATATTATTAACAAATATTAGAATATATTCGATTATTAATGTTAATAAACAAACAAACTTCGAATATGATTTTTGGGCAAAAGTCAAAGCCCTAATATATATACATCATGTGTATGTGTCTGTGTGTGCATATATATATATTAGAGCTGTCAGTTAAACGCGTTATTAACGGCGTTAACGCAAACCAATTTTAACGGCGTTAAAAAAATTATCGTTGCGATTAACGCAAATATATTTATTTACAAAAAAAAAAAAAAAACGATTTTTCTTTGGCTCAAAACAAAGAAGCAGTAGCCTGTTCAAATGACATTTGTTCAAAGCAGTCGTTAATTGCACTATAGGCCTCTTTTTTTGTATCGTCCTGTTTTGATCAGTATATGCCAATGTTGTTATCAATAAAAAATCATTTGCACAAGACAACCCGATGCACTTCACCATGTTGATAAGAGTATTAAAATGAGAAGAATTATGGGACAAAAAAATCAAGGGATATTTAGCATAGAAAAAGAATTTGCGATTAATCGCGATTAATCGTGATGTTAACTATGACATTAATGCGATTAATCACGATAAAATATTTTAATCGCTTGACAGCTCTAATATATATATATATATACATAATGTGTGTGTTTTCTGTAGGAGCGCCGCCATCGCAGTAAGCTGCCCCGAGCCCTCAGGGGCCTGATGGGAGAAGCCAACATCCGCTACGCCCGCGGGAGAGAAGGACGACGCCATCGTCATGTGCATGGAGATCATCAGACAAGGTGTGTGTGTGTGGTTAGGGCTTTGACTTTTGCCAAAAATCATATTAGAAGTTTGTTTTGTTATTAATATTAATATTCGAATATATTAGAATATTTATTATCATATTTTGACCATTAAATGCCTTCAGTAAGACCTGGATTGGGCTTCGCGAGGTTTGTTTACCGGCGTTGCTATGGTTACCGGTCTTGCATGTTCAAAGCGTTTATAAAGCCCAGTTCAGACCAAAGAGTCACCTTGCAACGGCTTGCAACTCGCAACTCCTTGCGACGAGACGGGCTGCGACGTTACACATACTGCGACGTTACACATAGAGAGAGAGAGAGAGAGAGAGAGAGAGAGAGAGAGGAGAGAGAGAGAAGAGAGAGAGGAGAGAGAGAGAGAGAGAGAGAGAGAGAGAGAGGAGAGAGAGAGAGAGGAGAGAGAGAGGAGAGAGAGAGAGGGAGAGAGAGAGAGGAGAGAGAGAGAGGAGAGAGGAGACCCTGTGTGTGTATGCCTTGAATCTGTTTAGACAAGAGCCCGACCGATCGGCGGGCGGATATAATCGGCCGATATTAGGCATTTTCCAAACTATCGGTGTCGGCCGTTTAAAAAAATCTGCCGTTATTTTTTTTGGGGGGTTATTGTGTTTTAGTTCAAAGGACTTTGAGTTTTCATACCTTAAGTTTGTATTTTTATACATTTTATTTATCAGAACTTTAATAATTTTGATTTGGACTTTTCTGTTGTGAAAATAAAACAATAAAATAAAGTTTATTTTTTAACTGCATTACCTTATTATTTTGGTGAGGACTCATAATTAGCTACAAATAACCAATGTTAGGGAATTCTGTTTATGTTTTGTTACGCGTTTCTGGAATTTATTTTTTAAATATATATCGGCCGATATGTCGGAATATCGGATCGGCCTTAAAAATCCTTTATCGGTCGGCTCTAGTTTAGACATTAGGAGTAGTATATTGCTTTGCATCTCCTCACAATGCCTCAGTTTTGGAAGCATAGGAGCATTGGCTTTTTGTTTTTGTGTCGGTAGTAGTTGGTTGTTGTTCTTTGGTAATAATCATGACCTATTTTGTCTTCTTTTCTTCTTCGTCTTCTTCTCCTCCTCCCCTCCTCCTCCTCTGCCTGCTCCTCCTCCTCCTACAGCTCCGCTGGCGTACGAGCCCTTCTCCACGCTGGCCATGATCTACGAGGACGACGGCGACGTGGACAAGGCGCTGCAGTTCGGCCTGATCGCCGCCCACCTGAACCCGTCCGACCTGCGAGGAGTGGGTCAAGCTGGCCGACATGTCCCTGGACCGGGACAACGTGCGCCAGGCCATCATTTGCTACAGCAAGGGTAAGGACTGCTCCGGCAAGCTGGCTGTCGCCTTGCGTGGTCGACTCCGCCGTCGGTCTGTAAAACAGTGGCCACTGGTTAGAAAAGCACTATTTAAATGCACTCCATTTAACGTTAATCTATTCGTTAATGACGTAGAGGGGGGTTGAGATAGTTAAGTGGCTATGGTGTCTGACTCCCAGGAGAAAGGCACTGGTTTTAACACCAAAGCACGCTCCTTAATGACCGATTTCCTGATCATTTTCAAAACTTTGTGTGATAGTGTGGCCCATAAACTGAACACGTACTTCCTTCCAGCCGTAAAGTACGACCCCACCAACGTGCGCTACCTCTGGGAGCGCTCGGGCCTCTACATGCGCCTGGGCGAGCACAAGCAGTGTATGCGACGGCTACCGGCGCATCCTCTCTCTGCTACCCCGAGAGGAGGGCGA
>NC_082385.1:30572857-30605357 GCF_031168955.1 Gadus macrocephalus
CTTAAACCTTGGGCCTCTGACCCCTGAAAAAGGAAAATGAATACGTGGGTCCAGCCTTAGCTATGCAACGAGCAAACAGTACAGAGAGAAGTGTGAGTTATCACCTGAACCAATGTTAGCTCCAGTGTGGGTCTTCCTCTTTTCCAGAAACAATGTCCTCCTCACTAGCGGTTATGTTACCACGGTTACGGCTGCCACTGTGAAATAGACCCAAGTCCACGCTCCATAAGCTGATGTCCAGTTTATTAGATATGTGTCCCTCACAGCGGGCGGAACTGATCATCTTTTGTTTAGATGTTGAATTAATAATGAATTAATCAAATAAAATTAGAATATCTTGAATATCTTAGGAGAGGGCCTAGGGGGGGGCGCTGACGTTTCCCCTCTGTAGCTAACACGCAAAACACCAACACACACACACTGCCTTTGACCCCTGTGCTATGTCTTCTGCCTGCCAGCGTACAACGAGAAGATCGTGGCGTTCCTACGGCAACCCAACATCTACGACATCCTCCAGGAGAGACAGCCGGAGTTTGGCCGCAACACGCCCTCAGGTTCAATTGAATTAAATTCAACTTTATTTGTATAGCCCTTCATCACAGGTACAGTCTCAATGGGCCTAACAGGGCAAATATTGATGACACCCCCCTGACCCCCCTAGCCCCCAAGAGGGCAAGAAAGAACTCCCTCAATTATCAAGGAAGAAATCTGGAGGAACGCAGAGTGGGAGATACATACATACATACATACATACAGCATGCATACATACATACATACATACATACATACATACATACATACATACATACATACATACATACATACATACATGCATGCATGCATGCATGCATGCATGCATACATACATACATACATACATACATACATACATACATACATACATACATACATACATACATACATACATACATACATACATACATACATACATACATACAAATATATTATATTAGATCGTGATGGGATTCTGGCCGTTTAACCATGAGGCAGTCACCGCACCACGCTACAACTAAATGATAACTGAATTAGAAGGGAAAGTGCATAGTGGGATTGTGGGACCGCTGCTAATTCAGTAACAGCCGTCCCCTTTTCGTCCGGGTCGCCGAAGTAGAGAACTATGTGTGACGTGAACGTAACTGTGTGCTGGTTGCCTTGGTGACAGGGAGAAGGTGCAGCTGATCCGTGCGGACGGGGCGCCGGGATTGGCCAGGCTCTCGGGCGATGCCGACCTCGTCATCCTGCTGAGGTAACGTCTGGGCGCGGTCACTTCCTGTTAGGGGGTAAAGTCACCACGGGAAAACCGTGGCATTAACGACCGCAGGCAGGGGGGGGGTTGGGTTCAGAGGGCAGGACAGTCTGGTGTGAGTCGACGTCACTTTGGATTAAAGTGTCTGCTGGACGACAGGATATCAACGTGACTCAATCTCACATCAATGATTGATCGATAAGTCTTTACCATGCTCTGAAACGGTTTTAATTATATTTCTGTGTCTTTTAATTCTCTCTCTCTCTGTCTGTCTTTCTATGGCTCTGTCTCTGTCTCTCTCTCTGTCTCTCTGTCTCTGTCTCTCTCTCTGTCTCTGTCTCTCTCTCTCTCTCTCTCTCTGTCTCTGTCTCTGTCTCTGTCTCTGTCTCTCTCTCTCTCTCTCTCTCTCTCTCTCTCTCTCTCTCTCTCTCTCTCTCTCCTTCTCTCTCCCCCCCAGTTTGTTTGAAGAGGAAGTGATGTCGTACATCCCTCCGCACGCCCTGCTGCACCCCAGCTACTGCCAGTCACCGCGGGGGTCTCCCGTGTCCTCCCCTCAGAACTCCCCCGGTGAGAGAGAGAGAGAGCGAGAGAGAGAGAGACATACAGAGAGAGAGAGAGAGAGAGATGAGAGAGAGAGAGAGAGAGAGAGAGAGACAAACAGACAGAGAGAGAGTATTATAAAAAAAATATTCCCTTTTTATTATGTTATGCATAACATGGTGCACAACTGGAATTGACTTATGTCAATGTGACGGATGATGACACAGTCTAAGAGGGATAAAATTGGTTATTTCCTTTTTTTTCTCTCACAATTGCGTTACAGTTTGGGGTATTCTGGGATCCAGCCTTATTTTGTAACAGCAGAACTTCTGATACAGCAGCCCTACTCTCCCACAGCAGATATATTCTGGGGGGGAGACGACACAGAGATGGTCTGGGAGGCAAAAACCTCAAGGGAACGCCCGGTTTCCTGTTTTTGTTCCGGAGATATTCTACAAAAGAAAACTAGGTGTTGGATGAAGCTTTAAGAAGGGGATTTTGTGTGTGCCTTCCTAAAGTCTTCCTAAAACCTTACAGACATCGTTTCCTAACGTGTGTCTGATAAAGTCCCCACATTTCTTGTGTGGTCCACACAGTCTTAACGGGTTTATTTTAAACCTTAAGAGACACGTTTTTACATTTAACTACTGCATGGCCGAGGTTGCGTTAGAGAATGACGTACTCACAGGTCCCGGACATCGACATGGACGGTTGAAACAAATACGAAGCAAAAGAAAGTGAATCGCCCAGTTCACTCAGATGATCGAACTTAGATATTAATCTAAAGTCAGATTTGGGCGACTGCAATTTTGCTGACTGGTTAGCTGTTGACGCTGTATTCCAGGAACCCAGAGGGCCAACGCGAGGGCCCCGGCCCCCTACAAGAGAGACTTTGAGGCCAAGCTGAGGAACTTCTTCAGGAAGCTGGAGACCAAGGGCTACGGCCAGGGGCCCGGGAAACTCAAGTAGGGCCCCTATGTGTGTCCGTTTGGCTGTGTGTGTTTGTGTCTGTATATGTGTCTGTGGTAATCACACATGTCTGTGTGTTTATTATGTCTATGCATGTATCTATACTCGCTTTGGATAAAATAGTCTTCCTGATCCCTAAATGCTAATATATATACATAGTTTATATTTAAGGGTAATATATATACATAGTTTATATTAAAGCAATAGATCACTTCAGTCAGTGGCATGTGCTCATTATACCACTGTGAAGGGGGTCGCCGGCCCTCCGCTGCGCGTCGGGGCCGGACAACGCCCCTTCACAGTGGTATAATGAGCACATACCACAGCCTGTCGTGATCTATTGCTTTTATACAACGGTTACTATTATGGCAAAACGAAAGTCATAGACACACTACATTTAAAAAAAAAAATCAAGAAAGTCAAAGTAGCTGTTTTATTAAAGAACACAAAAAAGTAGTCTCTCCTGGTGGCCTTCAAAATGCACGACGGTCGCTATGCAACACACTTTAGCGTCCCTCCGAGAGAAGGCTCCGCTAGAGCGGTTCGCCGGCAATTTATCCTATGGAGTAGTTCACTCGCCGTGTGCCTAAGCTTTCGTTAGTCTCTCCATCGCCTTGCTCACTCCCGGAGTAACAACATTTACACCCTCTCCATCATTCAACATATGTTTTACTTTGTAACTGTTTCTACTTCCAGGCGTGGAGTAATATGCTAACTTTCACAAAATGATTGGGCGTCATAGCAGTTATGTATACGCTCATTATACAACAGTTAGGAACCAATCAGATCGCTGGATTTAGGCCCCCCGTTGTATAAATATATATAAATATATATAGTATGTGCCCTCCAATAACAATGTGTGTGTGTGTGTGTGTGTGTGTGTGTGTGTGTGTGTGTGTGTGTGTGTGTGTGTGTGTGTGTGTGTGTGTGTGTGTGTGTGTGTGTGCAGGCTGATCATCCGGCGAGACCACCTCCTGGAAGACGCCTTCAACCAGATCATGTGTTACTCCCGCAAGGACCTGCAGCGCAGCAAGCTCTACGTCAGCTTCGTTGGGGAGGAGGGGTGAGTCTGGGGGAGAGGAGGGGGGAGGAGTGGGGAGGGAGGAGCCTGGGGGGAGAGTGGGGCTCTTGGAGGGGAGGAGGGGTGAGTCTGGGAGGAGAGGAATAGGGAGTCAGGGGAGCAAGGAGACGTGAACTCCGGACAATGTCCAGAGAATCCGGTCTGAACATTCTCCGGAGTCGCCCTTTGACGCATGCAGTGAACGACAGGAAATGCTCCATGTCACGGGGGTTCCCACATACTGGCTCTTCTCTACTCTGATTGGTCGAGGATGCGGGTGTGGCCAAGGTTGCGCCTGAAGGCGCAACCCGGGACACGACCCAGGACACGATGCAAAACACACGCGGCCGGGAAATCGCAGTTTGTTTATTGCTCATCAAAGATGGCAACGTCATTGCGTTGATGGATTCAGACGTGTCCGCGAGGCCCGGTTCTTCGGGGGTTCACGCAAAAACAGGATGTAGTGTCTGTGAGCTCTCAGGACAATGAGGTGCTCCGTCCACACCCGGGGCTCCAGAGAGCGTCACACACACCTTGGTCTGGGAACCCGGCAGGGATGAATCAGCTTAATGTCCGGACCTTTGCGTTCTCCCATACAATCCCTTCCGGGTTCTGTCTGGATGGGTTCAGGGTCGCGGTGCGTGTGTGCGAGCAGAGCCCTGAGTCAGGGGTGGAGGAATCAGTTTTGAGGAGAGGAAGTAGTAGCCAATGGGACTTTTGTCATCTGTTCATGGTATGTTTGGTTCTTGTTGCCCACGAGAAAGCATGGTTATCTAAGGACATGGTGCAGTCTGGAATATTTGTACCAGGCCAATTTTTTGCTCTGTAAACACTAAACATCTTGCTTCATTTATTCCTTTCTTTTCTTTTTTCTCTCCCTCCCCCCTCTTTCCCTCACTCTGCCCCATCCTCCTCTCCCTCCCTCTCAACCCCCTCACTCCCCCCTTCCCCTCCTTCCCTCCCCCCTCTCCTCCTCTCTCCCTCCCTCTCTCCCCCACTCTCCCTCTCCTTCCTCTCTCCCTCCCTCCCCCTTCTCTCCTTCCCCCTCCCTCTCTCCCTCCCCCAGGCTTGACTACAGTGGCCCTTCCAGAGAGTTCTTCTTCCTGGTTTCCAGAGAGCTCTTCAACCCTTATTATGGGCTGTTTGAGTACTCGGCCAACGACACCTACACCGTGCAGATCAGCCCAATGTCGGCCTTCGTGGACAACCACCACGAGTGGTGAGGAGACACGAACGCACGCACGCATGCACGCACGCACGCACGCACGCACACTCACTCACTCACTCAGACAGATAGACAAACACTACACAAGAACATAATAATTTTTTGGCAGTTATTACGTTATTGGCCGTTATAACGTTATTGGTTGCTACAGGGAATCCCCTCATACTATAAATTTATATCAATCAAATAAATGCAAATGCATGAAATTAAGACCTCACCTGCTAACCCTAGTCACTAGGGTAAGGAAGAGCCGGGAGGGGCTTCCTTACCCTAGTGACTAGGGTAAGCAGTGAGTGGCCCCGAGAGTGGAGTTCTGGTGGACCGTCCTCCAGAGCAGCGGAACCATTTGGCGTAGGTCTAGGGCCTAGTCCGACAAGGAGAACCATTTCGGCCTCCATCCGACGTTTTTCCCGCTGCCCCTGACGTTGTCCCACTGCCCTCACATGCGAGGTGGATATATCGCATTTAGGCTAGAAATAAGTTTGGCGCTTATCGAGGTTTGGACAAAAAACGGCATCTTACGTTGTTGGAGCAGTGAATAGGTTCAGTACGCAGCAAAATATCATGACAAACTGACTTCTTTTTTTATAATGTGGCGTTTATCGCGTTTTGGAAAAGAGCTCCTCATGTGAAAACTTCAGTCTAATTTGAACGAAATCATGAAATATTGTAGCTAGTCCTGACTAATTACAGCAGAAACCAAAAGGCTGGCAAGTGTACATTTAGGCCTACCTAAAAGTAGCCTTCTTTGTCACCTAAATCTACCTGAAGTAGAAGGAACGTGCATAATCGTGCATAATTGACATCTATCTCATGACAGTACAACTAAAATAGCCTGTGTTTAAAATGTATCATGAAATATATTATTTGTGAGTAGCCCACAGAAAATCATAGGAGTGACGTTTTTTAAATGCACAATTATAAGAAAAAGGTATGTAAATGTATATGTAAATACTTAACATTGATCGTGAAAATGGTTAATTTAACTGAAAGAAGGGGGTAGGGAGCTACAAGCTTTTGCTTCTTGGAGGTGGGGGAGGGCTTGGTGTGGTGGGGACCTGGTATGTCAGGTGCGCACACAGTTCGTAAAACTTCCAGTAAGTTCATCGGGTCTTCGATGATCTCGTGGAGGCGGGTTATGGGGGGGGCGTCAGTGGGGGGGGGGGGGGGGGGGGGGGCGGTCGATGTGGTGGGCACCTGATATGTCAGGTGAACACACAGTTCACACAGTTATTCTAGCACTGACCACTAGGGGTGCACTCCGAAAAATACGTACACACACAGATACACACACACACACTTTAAATCCGGTGAAACCTGCCCAACGAGGACCTATAAGGATTTTGAGGGGTACATTGCCAAAAATGTTAAAATTGTGTTTTCTATAATTTGCTCACTCTCACTATTAATACTTTTACTACGATTAGAGTCCCAGTGATTTTAATCTGTGTGTGTGTGTGTGTGTGTCTGTGTGTGTGTGTGTGAGTGCAGGTTCCGGTTCAGCGGTCGGATCCTGGGTCTGGCTCTGATCCACCAGTACCTGCTGGACGCCTTCTTCACCAGGCCCTTCTACAAAGGACTGCTGCGCATGTGGGTTTACACACTCACGTCTCCCACCCACTCTTTCCCTCTCGCTGCCTGGCTATCTATATCCCTCTCTGTATCCCTCTCTCTCCAGCCAGTTCAGAGGAGCTCTGCCGGCATTCGAAACAAACATACTCAGTTTGTGCCAAGTAACCAAGGAAAGGTTAAACATTGAAATAGTTTCATGTCCACACCTGCAAATGGATATGCAGTCAGAAACTACTCGAATACGACTGATTGTGTAATACTGCATGAAATTGTGTTACCTTGTGATTTGGGTTGTTGATTTGTGTGTGTCTCTCTCTATATATTTATGTACATGTCTCTCTCTCTCTTCCTCGCCCTATCTATCTATCTATCTCTCTCTCTCTCTCTCTCTCTCTCTCTCTCTCTCTCTCTCTCTCTCTCTCTTCTCTCTCTCTCTCTCTCTCTCTCTCTCTCTCTCTCTGTCTCTCTCTCCCAGCCCGTGTGAGCTGAGCGACCTGGAGTTCCTGGACGAGGAGTTCCACCAGTCTCTGCAGTGGATGAAGGACAACGACATCGAGGACATGCTGGACCTCACCTTCACCGTCAACGAGGAGGTCTTCGGGCAGGTGGGCGTTGTTCGTAAGAATGCATCGCAGGGTTTTGTGGGCGATGCGGCGAGAATTGTAGCATTTCAAATCCTGAGTCAACGTAGCTGCACTGTGACCTAGGGTAAGGCAAAGGTCGAGAAACATTGTGGCAGTTTCAAAAGCAGCAATGTCTCCACATGATGACAAATAAGTTCCCGATAAATTAACATCTCCGGATCACGGCCGGTACGGCTGTGTTGTGAATGAAAGCCTATCAAAACTGCTTATTTTGTATGCGAGAAAGCTCCTTTACTCAAGAATGGCTGGAAACTGTACAGAAAAGGGATTGATTGTTCAATCACAGTGACCTAACCATATGTTAAAGTTTGTAAAACAAGAATATGTCAATATGTCTGTGTTACATGTACATTTGTGAGTGGCATGTGTGTTACACGTGTGTGTATTTTCTGTTTGTTACACGTGTGTGTGTGTGTGTGTGTGTGTGTGTGTGTGTGTGTGTGTGTGTGTGTGTGTGTGTGTGTGTGTGTGTGTGTGTGTGTGTGTGTGTGTGTGTGTGTGTTGCCGGGCAGATCACGGAGCGGGAGCTGAAGGTGGGCGGGGCAAACATCGCCGTGACGGAGAAGAACAAGAAGGAGTACATCGAGCGGACGGTGAAGTGGAGGATCGAGAGGGGCGTGGTCCAGCAGACGGAGAGCCTGGTCCGCGGATTTTACGAGGTGTGTTTATGTGTGTGTGTATGTGTGTGTGATTGTGTATGTATGTGTGTGTGTGTGTGTGTGTGTGTGTGTATGTCTGTGTGATTGTGTATGTCTTTGTGATTGTGTTTATGTGTGTGTGTGTGTGTGTGTGTCTGATTGTGTATGTCTGTGTGTTTGCATGTGTGTTCGTGTGTTTGTGATTGTGTTTGCGTGTGTGTGTGTGTGTGTGTGTGTGTGTGTGTGTGTGTGTGTGTGTGTGTGTGTGTGTGTGTGTGTGTGTGTGTGTGTGTGTGTGTGTGTGTGTGTGTGTGTTGGTTGTGGCGGCGGTAGATTGGGAGAGAGTAGAAATTTTACATTTTAGGGACAGTGGATGTTGTGGGGACAGTAGATAGTGAAATAAGTAGACCTTGTGGGGACAGTAGATTGTGGGGACAGTATATTGTGGGGACATTAGCCATTGTGGGGACAGTATATTGTGGGGACAGTAGACAATTTAAAGGCAGTAGACTGTACATTGTGGAGCAGCAGACATTTTAAGCACAGGTGATCATGGGGACAGTAGACATTTTGAGGACAACAGACATTGTGAGTGAAGTCAGGGACTGATACGTAGCGGTAAAAAGTTTTTTTCCACCACCTTGCATCCACCCCCTACAAGGTGGTGGATGCGCGGCTGGTGTCCGTGTTCGATGCCCGCGAGCTGGAGCTGGTGATCGCAGGGACGGCGGAGATCGACCTGTCGGACTGGAGGAACAACACGGAGTACAGAGGAGGTAGGAGTAGAACATGAAAGGACGTGATTCATGGATTTATTGGTGTGGAGGTTCCTTTTTTTTATGATTTGTTACGGTTAGTGACAGTAAGATGTTACTGAAGTAAGAGTCCTATTTATTTTTAGTTTACAATTCAATAGTTCAAAAAAGCTGTTATAATATCAATTCATCTCAACACATAGACCTGGCCTACAGGAAAGAGCAGTTTATATGTTGACTGCTTCCGATGTTGTGTTGGTCATTCTGTAGAAAGACTTATTGCTTGTTTATAGTTAAAAATACAGAACATAACAAACCTTAATAAAAAAAATCGTGTTGGTTGATGTCATCTTTTGGTTGAAATAATCGCAATTAGATTATTTCCCCAAATCGCTCAGCCCTGGTTCCAACCCATCGTCGTGTTTGTCGCCTGCAGGTTACCACGACAACCACATCGTGATCCGCTGGTTCTGGGCGGCGGTTGAGAGGTTCAACAACGAGCAGCGACTGAGGCTGCTGCAGGTAGCGTGTGTGGCATCGCACGCCCTCTCTCTCACTCTCTTTAACCCTGAACCTCCATCCTCCCCTCCCACACCCTGCTCTCTCCCCTCTCCCTCTCCTCCCTCTAGGTCTTCCCCCCCCCTCTCTCGCTCTCATTCTTCCCACCTCTCGCTCTCGTTCTTCCCATCTTCCCACCACTCTCTCTCTCTCTCTCTCTCTCGCTCTCATTCTTTTCCATCTTCCCACCTCTCTCTCTCTCTCTCGCACTCCCTCTCGCTCTTTCCCTCTCTCTTGCTCCCTCTCGCTCTTTCCCTCTCTCTCTTTTCCTCATTCTTTGAAAACAGCAGAAATGGACATTTCAATAAACAAGTCTCCCTCTCCCTCTCCAGTTTGTTACGGGTACGTCCAGTATCCCGTACGAGGGCTTTGCGTCTCTGCGCGGCAGCAACGGACCGCGCAGGTTCTGTGTGGAGAAGTGGGGGAAGGTCACCTCCCTGCCCAGGTGAGACACCGCCGCCGTCGTCCCCGGCAACAGCAGACAGCTGACGGGGGGGAAAAATAACGAGTAACAGTAACGTTAAGATGAACATATGTAAACAAGTGGGGGGGGGCAAATAACTCTTGCATGGACTGAATGTAAAACAAAGAGAAGAGTGGTTTGAGATGCAAATGTCTTTCATGTACTGAATGTAAAACAAAGACACAAGTGGTTTACGCCTGCGTTATGTATTCTTTCCCATTAGCAGCCTCTAGTGGCTTGAGTTGTAGCTACAGCCATAGCTAATGTACCAGAATATAACGATGAAATGAAGGTCAAGGTAAATAGCTGCACTAGCAAAGTTACAAATAATTTCCAGTCACCACGTTGCTTTGTGCCACGGACTCGTTCCCAATTCAATTCAAAGGGCAACCAAGTCAAATGTATAACAAAATGTAGAAGCACAATAGTTACTATAAAATATAAAAATAGAAACAATGTAAAACCATTTCTTCTGGTTTCCTCTCCAGGGCTCATACTTGCTTCAACAGACTGGACCTGCCTCCATACCCGTCTTTCTCCATGTTGTACGAGAAGATGCTCACAGCTGTGGAGGAGACCAGCACCTTTGGACTCGAGTAGGGCCAGCCGTGCTATCTCTAACCGCATTTTCGTGTGGATCAAAAATGAGGAGTACCGGTCCCAGCCACCAGATGGCGCCAGAATACAAGAGTCGGTGGATGGGTTTGATATGAGGGAAATTCAACATTCAAACAGCCCATTATTTTTCACGTGACCTTTTGAACCAGGAAGTACAGACGGAATAAGGATGTGAGCCTATCACTGACCTTTATTTTTAAGGCTTATTGGTCCGAAGAACTATGTGACTAGATGGGATTTAAGTTTTTATTTTGTTTTTGAGATCCGTACAGACCCTGCCACTTTACCGCAGTGCAGATGCATGTGTGCGTGTACGTGATGAAACCCTCCTTCTCGATATTTACTGCTGAGCGATGAAGACATAGAAGCTTTTGGTTTTCAACCATGGACTCAATCATGACATAGGATTAGGAGATACTTTTTACAGTTCCTGCAATGCTAGGAAGGGAGAGAACACTGCTTTTAAGTCTCCCGAAGGCTATCAAAGAGATGAACAGACCTCACCTTCACCTTAAAACACAATGACAATGTCCTGTTTTTCTTTTTTCTTTTATTACTTTATTTGAGTTTTTTTGTTTCAAACAAAGTTTACCATAGCGAAAGGAGTAGGTGAATTCACCGAAGATTCCACACGATGAAGCTGCAATTCACATTCAGGAACTTTCTCAGGCCTAATGTTGCTACTTTCGCCTCAAAACAGCCTATTCGGGGACTATTTGAAGGTCAGTCGTTTTGGCGCTCCTATGTGGTCCAGCAGGGTAAATGTACCCATGTGGATCCACAGTAGCACTTCTCAAAAGTCAATCCTTCAGACCATCAGAATGAAGACTGAAATGGGGGTATTTGGGGCGTATAGACAAAAAGCTTTAGTGTTGTAATAACAGTATTTTCAGCTTTTTACAAATAGTGGATTTTCTATTAATCCTGGTGGTGATATGTTGTATAACGAATGTAACTGACTTTGATGACGTAAACTATGAGTGGTGTGCGTTTTCCCTTTTCATGATCTGAACCGGACTAATTGTTAATTAAAATCCTCCATTGCTAGGTGGTTTTCCACTTTTCGCACAAGTCAATTTTTGTACAAATCGTACTAAATAGAGTCTTTATTAATTTGACCGCAAAGTAAAGTAGTTATTTTCTCAGGCTGCACGCAAAATGCTTATTCTCAGCCTGGCCTTTTATGTATGTTAAATATATATATATATATATATATATATATATATATATATATATATATTTTAGCAAACTTTGATAAAGTTGACATAATTGATCCATTAAGTGGATTAAAACTGCCATTTTGACACGGTCATGTGTTTACAAAATGCGGGTCTTTTTAAGATGCCCTCCGATTTTTTTGTTCAACACTTGCTTCGCTTTTTTTAATTAATTTCATGACGCTCTCAGCTGAGAATGTTGGGATGGTGAAAAGATTTTTATTTATCGTCATTCACCAACCCTTTTCACCCCTAAATTCAGGCCTATAGCATGATTCTTCATTGACCGATACTTGTGATATTACCAACCAGTTGTGTTTGTCAAGAGCACCTAAACAACAGACACGTTGGTCACACATGGAATACATCACATCTTCCCTAAAAAGATTGGAAAATATTTTGATAGTTATGCTATAGTCTTTTTGAAGTTTTTCCGCCTTTTGAGATGACCCAATGTTGTAGCATTTTTGTTAACGTAACTTATTTTCAATAACTTAACGACAAAATAAAATAATCATAACCAAGAAGCCAAGCCTGATAAAAGGCCAGCTTGAATTATATCCATTGGTGACATCACAAATGGGGGTTCCCACTCTCACACCCCCATTTCACCAAGTGGCCCTTTAAGGGCAATTGCCAATATTAATATTGATTATTATTAGTAGTAGGATCTACATGGCCTACAAGTGGCCCTCTTCACTGGCCTTCCCTTTGCACTATGAATGTAAGCAAGCCTTTTTGTGAAGTCACTGCCACACAGAACACTAGCCTGGGTTGTAACGATGACAGCACCTGCCTTTCTGCTGTAACCTTTTCTACACACCAATAGGCTTAATTCTCACTCGTTGGATGGGGATGGATGCCCCCCCCCCCCCAGCCCAGCTAGCATTTAGAACTAAGATAGCCGCTAGGTGGATAATGCCCATGATCACCAATATTGACATGAACTTAACCTTAAAGACATCATTGGGTAAAAAATTTAACTTTGGTCATATTAAAAAGAGAAACATTTAAAGTGAATATAATTGTAACAAAACTGCATTTAGAAAGAAAACACTTTGGTAATAATGTTTTTTAAAAATGTTTTTTATTTTAAATTGCTAAATTTCAGATGCTAACTGATTTTGAAGCGAGTCTCGGAGCTGCTTAATGTTCCAGGTTTACAATAACAGTGACCAGCTTTTCTGCCTCTCACATTTCACACAGAAACCTAAATCTTTTCCTTCCAGTGACGGATCACATACTGTTTGTGTGGTGAATGTACCAGGAGGTTTCAGGGCCTTAAGCAAGTTGTGGCTTTACCTGTTTGTCGCCCTATTGTCTCGAGTCCTTCTTTGATTTGTGAACATAACTGCCTCAAACTCAACCTTCAAAATACTCCTGTCTGTACCATCACTGTCTTGCTCTGTTCCACGGTCAACTGTCATTAAAGATGACGTGAAATTAAATTAAATTAAAATGTTCTATTCTTATTCCCAGTCATACATTTCAACAGGTCTACAAATTACTTTTTTGATTAGATGTTGTACATACAAAATAAAGATGACTTACTCAAGAGATTTTAATCTTGGTTAACTGTTTAGTTAGGGCCTAGCATTTTTAGTGATAGAATCACAACCTGTTTAGCATGACCGCTCTCCCATGTTTTGCAACTTTTGTCACGATCAAACACTGAGGACCAAAGTCCATTCCCACTATACGTTTTATTGCCACACTGTCATATTTGGACATCATATCAGAACAAGATTTTCTTCTTTAAAATGTCTTTAAAAGCAGATGTTGAGCTCCTTTCTCTGCAAACATTGGTTATTTTTTTCTTGGCACTTGTGCTCTGGGGTTTGGTCTAGCACAAATGCCATGTCAATATTTTAAAAGAATATGTAGGTTTTGGGGACAAGTGTCTGGCTGTAGAATTCCACTCTATGCAAAACTTCACTATAATTTCATCTCTGTCACTCACTGATTGTAAAGAGATAAACGGAAGATAATAAATGGATACAAAAATATAAAGAGATGCTTCATGTCACTATGTAACTTTGCTAATACTGATTTGTATGTGATTATTGATGTTATGGGAAATATAATTGCATGTATAACCTCTGACTATTGATCCTTATCCCTGTTTAAGTGGTGCGGTTAAAGGCAGTGTTGGCTTACCCTCTGGAGACCAGGGTCCAATTCCTTCTGGTGTTTGTTTCCATTGAACCATATTAAGTATTTAAAACTTAATGAAATTGTCAAATCCTATTAGTCATATATAACCTCTGACAAAATTCATGTTTTTGTCTCTATGGGGAAGTGAGGAGAGAATTGTCGGCTAATGCTCTGAGGACCAAGGTTCAAGTCCTGCTGATTCCCTTTAATGGAAGTGTGTTATTTCTATATCATGTGACTTGTGAGTTCAAGTATAACTACCGAGAAAAGGTTAGTTGCCAAGTTGGCATCTTGGTGGTGCAGTGGTGAGAGTGTTAGCTAACACCCGTGAAAGCTGTGGTTTGAGTCAGCGCTCACACTGACATCCCCAAAAGGTCCTCTAACATGTCAGCAAAATTATGAACTGAAATTTATTTTCATGAAAAAAAACGTTCCACGAGCACGGTGAGACTAAAACCATGGATTCCAGTGATCACAATCAATAGCGTCAATTTTTGCCTGACAATTAATCAGGTCAAAGAAAACATAAGGGTACCACTATCGTTTTCTTGTCGTTATAGAATATTGTCAGGCCAAAAAAAAAACGTAAGGTTACTACTGTCGTTCTTTTATTCATTATAGAATATTGTCAAGCGACAAAAAAAAAAAGTAGTGCCACTGCCGATTTTTTTGTCGTTATAAAATACAACATAAGGGGTACCACTGAGTTTTTTGTCATAACATAATTAAGGGGTAGCAGTTGTTTTTTGTCAGGCCAAAAAAAACAAGGGTACCACTGCCGTTTTTTTTGTCTTTAAAGAATATTGTCAGGCGAAAGAAAACAAAGGGTACCACTGTCCTATTTTTGTCACTACAAAATGTTGTCAGGGCAAAGAAAACATAAAACTGTTGTTTTTTTTCTCTTTACAGATTAAAACAAGGGGTATCACTGTAGTTTTTGTCTTTATAAAATAATGTCAGGCCAAAAAAACCATAAGGGGTACCACTTTCGTTTTTTTATCTTTATATAGCTAATAAAACATATTTCCAGGCAATATTAACATAAGGGGTACCACTGTATTTATTTTATTTGCCATTGTAGAATACAATTGAAGTGGTATCCCTTTTGTGTTTTTTGGCCTGACAATATTTTAAAAGTATATTTAAAAAAAGACAAGCAATTCTTTTTAACCTAAAAAAACATTACGTTATCTTTCGCCAGACAATATTTTATAAAGACAGAGGTACCGCTAATGATTTATTCTATAAATCCAAAAGACGACTGCAGATGAAAAAAATGAAAAATGAAAAAAAATTACCTTTATTAAACTTACGTGGTAACCCTTATGTTTATATCAAATTTAATTCACAGGACATTTTAAGTTCAAGTGGGACTGGAACCGGAAAAGGTATGCAAAATATTTCATACGATTCGTACAAATATCGGCATTAAAATGCATTTCCATAACATTTCAAGCGAGAAATGTGTGTTTTATTGTCGTAATATTCGTTCAGTAAATGAATATGGTGATTTGTTAGTTCAACAACTCCACATCCGAATATCTGGAGCATCCGGGGGGGATAAAGAGATCTCATATTTTCACGCAGTGACACCGCTAAGGTGATATGGTTTTCTTTGAGTCTTGTTTTAAGAAGGTTGTTGTTAAAACTGTTCCTCCTATAAGGCAAACTAAGCGCTGTCAGCTCTATGGTGATGGGGCTGGCCGGTCCCAGAGAATTGAGCTTTAGTGTTCAATGACTAACAGTGGAGTCGCAGGCTGGCAATAACTGACCAGCCGAAATAAGCTTGTGAAACCCCCATCCTTTCTCCTACTCATGGCCCTCAACGCACAACGGAGCACGAACTCCATAAAACCAAACGGCGTGCTTCAGCTGCCTATGATAGAAATCGAGAGGTTCTTATATTTAATAAGTCATACTCGTTTTAAAATCCACAAGATATTCACCCATTTATTCATTATTCACCTTTGTGACAAACATAATGCAAAAAAGACAACGTACCATTACCCAAAACATATATTATTATTAATAGCATCAATTATAAAGGTCTGCTGTCCACAAGAAGGTGAATACATATAGCTTAACCATCCAATCCCAACGAGACGTTGTCTCCTCTGTGTCCGTCAACTTTTTTACAAAAATAAAGCCTCCATCATTGGAGCGGTTCCCCGCTCCTCATTCGTCCTCTTCATGCCTCAGACAAGATGGCATACACGATGACATCATGTATCTCCCCAGAGCACACCGGTCCAAATCGGCCCGGACCGGTCTGGAGGCGGGACGACAAGTAGGCTCCTCCTCCTCTCCCCGGGATGGGTGACGAGAAAGATTCAGCAACTCCGATTGGCTGGGGTCTGCCGGCTCCCTTCGTCTGAACGGCGGGAACGACCCATCGTGTCGGCCAGTGCAGAATGTCGGGGGATACGATTGGTGGTCGTCCGGGCTGCATCTGCAGGCATGGGAGACAGGGTATCGGCCTTTGTTGAGGTACTGATTGCAGAACACACACACACACACACACACACACACACACACACACACACACACACACACACCTGTTGATCTTCACGGCTGACATGCAGGTAGAAAGATCGGTCCAGGGTGGAGGCGGCCGCGGGCTCACCATGGCAACGTAGTCCTCCCCGTGCGGAGTGTGGCGGGTACCTTGGGGGGACATCGTCATGTACGTGCCGCAGGAGACGGTCGCCATGGACACCGCCTCCACAGCCATCTCCATGTAACCGCTGGCCTGGTGGGCGGAGCTCAGATGAGACCGGAGACAGGGACTCGAACCGTCGCTCGAGCCACCGGGAGATCCGCCGTTGCAGGGACAGGCGCCGGACGCTAGCTGTGATTGGACGGTTTCGGCGGCGGCGGCGGGGAGGGCGTGCCGAGGTGGCGCTGCACGCGGGACTTCTCGCCCGACCTTGTCCCGGGAGCAGGCCCCCCCCCGGACTCTTGGTGTCTGGGTGTCCGAGGCCCCTGGGGAGAGCCTGAAGTCGGGCAGGACCCTGAGGGCCCGGACCGCCTCTCGGACCGCCTCGTGGACCTGCTGGGCCTGGCTCAGGTCCGCTGCACGGACCGGAGCCGACACACATCAATAGAGACGAAGCTTCAAACAGAAGCTAAGGGAAGCTCAATGCATGCGGATGCTAGCTTGGGCCTCGACAGGAAACGTTTTTTTCTCGAATATGATTTGATTGAATGACACAAAAGTGACAAAACACAACTAATCAATCTTAAATATGTAAAAAAAGTATAAATAAATAAGAAGGAAGCGATGTGGTTACATGGTCCCTGCATACTGCTGCTGTCAAGTGTCAAGTGAGTGCTTGCATTCTAGTTTGTGTGTTTGTGTCTGTTTCTGGTTGGAGAGAGAAGGGATTGCTGATCAGCTGATCTAACCCTTAGAACTGGCCCACCAGTGGAACAGCAGACTCCCTCGCATCCTTCCCGAACCACACATATCATCTGACACCATGTTCAATTAGCAGCACGCTATGTTGTATTGCATTCATGTCCACGCCTTGGCCAAACGTGACTGTGACCGAAAACTATTTCAATAACGCAAACTACATGAATGTCAGGAAACCATGGTAAAACAACACGTTTACATTTAGGGCATTTAGCAGACGCTTTATCCAAAGCGACTTACAATAAGTACATTGGTCATGACTCATAAGAAAGTGAACCAAGTGCCAAGCACTTACAAATCACTAGGATAAACCATTCCCCGTATACAACAAAGATAACTAGGATAAGATACTACACAACTAAGTACTTTAACTAAATACGACATGCATTAAGTGTGTACATTAAGTGCCAGGACGAACAACATACAATAAGTGAGTACATTAAGTGCCAGGACGAACAACAGACAATAAGTGAGTACATTAAGTGCCAGGACGAACAACATACAATAAGTGCGTACATTAAGTGCCAGGACAAACAACACACAATAAGTGCGTACATTAAGTGCCAGGACGAACAACAGACAATAAGTGCGTACATTAAGTGCCAGGACGAACAACACACAAAAAGTAGGAGTGGTGAGACGGGGTCTAGCTGAACTCTGAACAGGTGGGTCAACACAGATGTAAAACGACGACCAGGTCGCCCCCCTGCCCGTGCTGTGGGGCTCCGGGGCTTCCCTACCTTGGTCCACGGCCTCCATCCACACCTCCCCCGGTCCGTACGGAGCGCTGCGCCCCAGCTCCAGGAAGAACATCCCGTCGCGGTGGCCGTAGCGCCGCACACTCAGCAAGGGCAGCGTCACCCCCGGCAACCGGGGCCAGCCGGCCGCCGACCCTCTGACCAGGACGAGCGAGTCGGCCGAGAGGCAGAGCCGCGTCTCCCCCGCGAGGGACTTGGTACGACCCAGTCCCCTGGGCTTCACGGTGACGAGCCAAACCTAAAACAAAGAGCGAAGGGGGGGGGGGGGGTTGTATGTAAAACGACAAAGTTGCACAAACACTGATATTTTCTATTTAAATCAAGTTCGGTAGCCTTAAAGTTGGGTTTATAATGGATAATTGAGTTTGTTGCCATCTGATAAAAAAATCGTAGACTACCTCTTTAAATACACCAGAAGTAAGAGTACAATATCCATCGTCCTCATCGTCCAAACGTTCTCCTCCTTCGTCTTCCCCCTCTCCCCTCTCCTCAGCGTTATCTTCGTATCTCCGCTCCTCCTCGATCAATCTCTTCACGGCCCAGTACCAGTCTTCTTGCTGGCCTGTGTCTTCGGCCACCATAACCAGAGTGTAATCCTTTGCGTAAAGCGCCACCGTGTGGCCTTTACTCGTACTCGACACTTTGCTCACGCCGAGGCAGCAACGAAGATTAATCACTCTGAAAAAAACTGATTTTTAACGCGTATTCAATACATAAAAAAGATGTCTTCTGCTGCTTCTGAGGCTTTGCAAACGCCATACATGCACGTTTATTTAGTGCAATAGCTACTTCAAGAATCGTTAAAACCAAGCTACATCGTCATGAACACTTAACTCTTTACCTATACTGGAATATCTACAAATAAATAGATACACATGTCCTACCTTCGCTTGTGGCAGCCGAACAGCGCTTTCCCTGCTGCTGCAGGGTGATTCTCCATCTCTTTGAACCTCTCCTCGGTGTCATACCACTCTAAAAGAGCTGGTCGGGTGGGACTCCCAGCACTGAGGACGAAGTAACGTCTGTGATGCCGCTCGGCCTTCCCCATGTACCCCCGCTTCACCACGTCGTGGTCCCCCGCGGCGACCCCAACGGCTGTCAAGCCGCCTGTCCCGGAGTAGCGGGCCGCTGGAGGGCCAACGCAGAGAGCCCCGTCGTGGGCAGGGGAG
The DNA here is from genome assembly GCF_031168955.1 of Gadus macrocephalus. Classification (NCBI taxonomy): domain Eukaryota; kingdom Metazoa; phylum Chordata; class Actinopteri; order Gadiformes; family Gadidae; genus Gadus; species Gadus macrocephalus. The sequence continues at coordinate 30,591,879 of NC_082385.1, forward strand.
GTCGAGACGAGGGACACTTTATCCCAGATCGGACCGCTTCGATCTGGGGATGCTGTGGGCGCGCTGGGGACAGGAGTAGGACTGCAGCAGCCGCACGCCTCTGCGGCCTTGCTCATTTCCACAACAGCTGCGTGGGTCGTCGTCATGAAACAAATAAGCGTGCTATAGGTTTCTTAACTACGCTGTAAATGTTTCGACCATATGCAAAATATTTCCCAACTGAATGCCTCAGAAGAAAACGTGGGCATCGAGTTGAGGAAATGAGGAATGCGAGTTGGTTTGAAACTTTGTTTGTTGTTTCCACTCATTCTGTGACGTCATGGCACCTGAAGGAGGCACCTTATTCGCGCGTAAACAAGGGGGGCGCCAAATTGGTTCCGTTTTGTGTTCTATATTCCGGTTGAGCAACTCAATTTTAGTCAAGATCGCAATGCACTGTATATACAGTAGATAAGATAAGAAAGCCCTTTATGAATCCTAAATAAATTCATGACGACCAATAAAAACAACAGTGTTACTCCTTATGTTTTATTTGACAAAGACAACAGTGTTACCCCTTATGTTTTTTTTCATGACGACCAATAAAAAACAACAGTGTTACCCCTTATGTTTTTTTTCATGACGACCAAAGTAAAACAACAGTGTTACCCCCTATGTTTTATTTGATAAATATAGACCCTTATGTTTATTTCATGACAGCCGATAAAAAACGACAGTTACCCCTCATGTTTTTTCCATGTTGACCAAAAAAAAACGACAGTGCCACCCCTGTCTACGTTTTTGCGGGGATCCAAAAATGAGCTGTTTAAAGTGTTAACCTCCGACCTTAACAATGCACCAACAAGACACCGGACATATGCATCACGAAGGTTATACTTGACTTTATAATTCACATGAAATAGATATAAGAGTCTTCCAACAGAAGACATCAACCGGACTTGAACCCCGGTCTCCAGGGAGTTAGGCAGAGTGCACTCCACTGCACCACTGAGGCAATGACATTACACAATATTCAATCATCAATAAAGAGGATATACATGACATTAAAATGTATGTGTGTGTTTCTATTATTTTCCTTATGTTTTTTTTCATAACGACCAATAAAAAACGACATTGTTACCCCTTATGTTTTATTTGACAAAGACAACAGTGTTACCCCTTATGGTTTTTTTCATGACGACCAATAAAAAACAACAGTGTTACCCCTTATGTTTTTTTTCATGACGACCAATAAAAACAACAGTGTTACCCCTTATGTTTTTTTTCATGACGACCAATAAAAAACGACAGTGTTACCCCTTATGTTTTTTTTCATGACGTCCAATAAAAAACAACAGTGTTACTTATGTCCTTAAGTTTTTTTTCATGACGACCAATAAAAACAACAGTGTTACTCCTTATGTTTTAATTTACAAAAACATCAGCGTTACCCCTTAGGTTTTTTTTCATGACGACCAATAAAAAACCACAGTGTTACCCCTTATGTTTTTTTTTCATGACGACCAATAAAAAAACACAGTGTTACCCCTTATGTTTTTTTTCATGACGACAAATAAAAAACATCAGTGTTACCCCTTATGTTTTTTTTCATGACGACCAAAGTAAAACAACAGTGTTACCCCATATGTTTTTTTTCATGACGACCAATAAAAAACAACAGTGTTACCCCTTATGTTTTTTTTCATGACGACCAATAAAAAACAACAGTGTTACTTATGTCCTTACGTTTTTTTTCATGACGACCAATAAAAACAGCAGTGTTACTCCTTATGTTTTATTTGACAAAGACAACAGTGTTACCCCTTATGGTTTTTTTCATGACGACCAATAAAAAACAACAGTGTTACCCCTTATGGTTTTTTTCATGACGACCAATAAAAAACAACAGTGTTACCCCTTATGGTTTTTTTCATGACGACCAACAAAAAACAACAGTGTTACCCCTTATGTTTTTTTTCATGACGACCAATAAAAACAACAGTGTTACCCCTTATGTTTTTTTTCATGACGACCAATAAAAAACCACAGTGTTACCCCTTATGTTTTTTTTCATGACGACCAATAAAAAACGACAGTGTTACCCCTTATGTTTTTTTTCATGACGACCAATAAAAAACAACAGTGTTACCCCTTATGTTTTTTTTCATGACGACCAATAAAAAACAACAGTGTTACCCCTTATGTTTTTTTTCATGACGACCAATAAAAAACGACAGTGTTACCCCTTATGTTTTTTTTCATGAAGACCAATAAAAACCAACAAGTCAAAATTTTACGACCGTATAGGTCGTTTGTACTGCCACGGATTACGACCCACTGGAGCGTATCAAGCGCCTCTACAGGTCGCGGGAGGTATGTATGCCACATATATGACCAACAGGGCATTTGGTGAAATTGTTACGTAGCCATATTAATCGTTATTATCTGAATGGGAAATGCAATATTTTAGGACAGATACACCATTAAACGTGTTTCTAATGACATTTCTAGCGAGAAATGTATATTTTCCTTGCATAATCTTCATTCAGTGAATGTGTATGATCTTTATTATCTGAATGGGAAATGCAATATTTAAGGATCGATTCACCGTTAAACGTGTTTCTAATAACATTTCTAGCGAGAAATATACTTTTTACTTGCATAATCTTCAGTCAGTGATTGTGTCTGATCTTTAGTTTTATAGTTATTAGGAAGATTTAATCGGCTCGCTCGCATGTTTCAACGACGTCAGGTTGCGAGGGACGCTGCTTTCGCTAAACTAGCAGCTCACGTGTTTGTGTTATTAAACCGTTACTTTATGTAACTTTTAATGATATTGAGCGAAGTAAGCTTGATAGCAGGTTTATTGGATTCCACAATCGGACAGGCAGGCACAGCTCCACCGGAAAACTACAACAACCAAAACTCCCGCCCGGAGGGAAACCCCCGGAACCCCCTCTCAGAAGGCCCGCCCCTTCCCCCAAACCCTGTGATGACGTGAAACACGTTTATCTGAGAGCCAACCCAGTCGCATTTCAACATGAAATAGCGTGTTAGCACACACACACACACACACACACACACACACACACACACACACACACACACACACACACACACACACACACACACACACACACCCCATAGAACACGACAACAGTCTTGATTTTTTATGTTGCTCTCGTATACCTCACGTATACCTACTGAATTCATAACAGCACAGGATAAAAACACATCTTTGATAACACATTTGTAAACACAACAAGAGGAAGCTCCGACACACAAGTGCGGCTGTCTTTTACACATTAACAATAACTGCTCGGAGCGCGATATGCGGAGCGCATGTCGTCCATGGCACACACAGCCTATATAAACGAACAATCTGTGAGGCCGACCTCCAACACGGCATGCTGCTCTTTTTATTCCTTACGGAAAGAAAATTACAAGTAGTCTCGCAGCTCTCCGTTACCGTTGCAGCTGCTTGTGTCAGCCGTGCTGTATCCCCAAACAGGCTGCCCATCGCGCCCAGCGCAGCAGCGGACTTTTCTCCCTGTCGTGTGCGATCAGTGTCGGTCTCCGTTTCAGTGAGCTCGTGTGAGAGGCTTTCAGTCACGAGATGTTTCTGTGCAGTGGAAAGGTGGACTAACCGGGAGAAGCGGGGATCCAGGAGGGCCGCTTCATTGAGGAGAAGCCACTCGCCGCTCTCTTCTTTATAGCGCATTTTTACAGTTCGAATGGAGAATTACACTTCGAATTCGAACTTTTCACCCCACCTTCGAACGAATATTCGAACTTCGAATAAAAAGTGACAGCCCTAACACACACACACACACACACACACACACACACACACACACACACACACACACACACACACACACACACACACACAATGCATTTCGCTGCTAAAACAACAACTTGGGCTGCTTCTAGGACATTTTGGGTGGATTTGGAACGGTATGTGGGCAGGACGATTTTTGCAGGCAGGACCTGGCAACCCTGCGCTGTTGCCCGAGGTGCAGAAATGCTCTGGAACAGATCTGGATCCACCATGGCCAAAATAATTGTCATGAATAGCATGAATAGATTCATGCATTATCATTCAACTTGAACATGTGTTTTTACAGTATATAGTGGTGGAGGGATGACGTATGTTGGCCAACCAGGAAGTAAGCGTCGACCTGGGTTTCCCTTGACAAAAAGCCAACGGGTTTTTCCATTGGATTTTGGATTATTGCAGAAAAATTAGCATCTTTGAAGCACCTCCACAAAAACTGAAAATAAATAAAAATAACTGTGCTCCAAAGAACGAAATGTAAACCAATGCATTCTGAATGGGAGTGTTTCTCCGATTTTTCCATGCTACACAGAACGAAATGTAAACCCATGCAAATAAAGACTTCATGGTCATAATAATTTAAATATCATTATTCTCCTCAGTGTGTAGGGTGGTATTCAATTTTTTTCAACGGGGTTGCATCCAGTCACTTGACCGTCACGGTTGCTATGGTGGTTGCTATCGACCCGCCCCTCTAATCCTTACATGGCTCTAAAAACCACGCGGCAAAGGAGCTGCCGTTGTCACGTTAAAATTGTACCGGGGCGAAAATTGTACCGGCCTACGTCATCGTTTGTTTACATCCTGACAACCTGACAACCTGCCCGGCAACAGACGACGCGATGCAGAAAACATGTTTCCAAACGACGAAATAACATAATACAGATAGCGGATCGCTATCTGTATTATGATAGATAGCGATAACACTTGTTTTTACTTTATATTTGTATTGTATTTAATTGTTTAATCGAAACAATAAAAAAATCTAGCGTTATCTAGCGATCCGTTATCTGTATTATGTTTCAAGAACCCTCCTACGTCATTTGACGCGATCGCCCGTTTCGCGGGCAAAACATTTGTCATTTGACGCGATCGCCCGTTTCGCGGGCAAATTTTTTTATTGTTTCGATTAAACAATTAAATACAATACAAATATAAAGTAAAAACAAGTGTTATCGCTATCTATCATAATACAGATAGCGATCCGCTATCTGTATTATGTTATTTCGTCGTTTGGAAACATGTTTTCTGCATCGCGTCGTCTGTTGCCGGGCAGGTTGTCAGGATGTAAACAAACTGACGTAGGCCGGTACAATTTTCGCCCCCGGTACAATTTTAACGTGACACCGTCCATTGTGTTGTTTTTGTCGTAAAATAGGGTCCGATGGTTAAAAAATAGACAGATATTCCAAGGTATCCTTAAAAGGCAGCTTGGTTGTTTTTATTTTCTGCAGTTTAGACTTCTTCTGTAACCTATTTTTGAAAGCAAAACACCAAGCTCAATGATTTAACGAGGCAGGGTTATTTGAAACAATTTATTAAATATATATTTGCGAGAGGTCATTCCTTCTCCTGAGTTTGCTTCCTATTTATGTCTAGTGTACAACCCTACTGTCCACAAGCATCACCCCCCCCCCCCCTCTCCCCATATGGATTTGGAGAATTGTTGCCACGTCCCAGTGGTGGAGGTATCATATATATGAAGGAGGGCATTCAATTATACTACAATGATCAATTAGGAGGCCGAAGCCCGAAAGGAAGTGATGCAATAGGTGACTGCAGGTCGACAACATTTAAGTAAGTTGTACTTTGAGGTCTCTTATAGATCAAATGGGGTCTCAAAGGACCCCCTGTCCTAGAAGCAGCCCAAGTTGTTGTTTTAGCAGCGAAATGCATTGTGTGTGTGTGTGTGTGTGTGTGTGTGTGTGTGTGTGTGTGTGTGTGTGTGTGTGTGTGTGTGTGTGTGTGTGTGTGTGTGTGTGTGTGTGTGTGTGTGTGTGTGTACGCTTCAACCTGTGGCTCCAGCCCTACAGGAAATGACTCAGCAAGTGCTCCATCTCGTTGCACCTGCACCCAGCGGCTCGCTTGCAAGATTTTGGCCTGAAGTTCTTCCCAGACCTACACCGTAGCCATCCAACCTGCATATCTGAGAATCAGGCCTCTCTTTAATAATGACAAAAAGTTATGAGAGAAATACACATTAACTTTGGTCTCATAAGCGGCGTGGTGCCGGCTCCTTTTGACCTTTTGACCCCAGACTTCTGGGGGAATAGCTGAATCAATTCATTAGTCAATCAGAAGCATGTAAATATCTTCCCGGTGGCGTGACGGGGCAAACAAGGTGTCCTTCAACATCCAGGCGATTACAACGATGCCACACATGAGCATATTCAAACATGTTTAATGGTAGTAATTAGCTGTCGAAATTGGAGGCCTTAATCAATAATGAGCAGCTATTGATTTGCTTCCCGATAGAAATTTGTGAAAAATGACATGTTATTTAGCATCTACACGTTGAGCTGAGTCCAATGACACCAAGAACGACACTCTAGCTAATGGTAACATGTATTTTACATGGTACACCTAGGTCTAGGACATGATCTCGGTGTAGCAAGAGGCCGAGCTTGATCTCATTGGACTCAGCTTAACGTGTAGATGCTAATTAACATGTAATTTGTCAAAAATCTCCATCGGGAAGCAAATCTATAGCTGGTCATTATTGATAAAGGCCTCCAAAATCGACAGCTAATTACTACCCCGAAACATATTCAAATATGATCATCAATATGATCATCGAAACGTAGATGTCAAAGGACACCTTGTTTGCTCTGTTGCACCACCGGGAAGATATTTTCATACTTCTAATGGATTGATTCATATTTGAAGGTTCTCGGAGTGAGACTTTAAGTGGCTGCAGCAGAAGTGTTGAGACGAAAGATGATATCAAGAGATTTATAGAATATTCCCATTCACATTATGATTCTTCGTCGTAACATCCGACCAAACATCCTTTACATTCACAGAGCGAAGATTATGAAAGTCCAGGCTCAGCAAGTGCTCCATCTCATTGCACCTGCACCCAGCGGCTCGCTTGCAAGATTTTGGCCTGAAGTTCTTCCCAGACCTACACCCATAGCCATCCAACATGCATATCTGAGAATCAGGCCTCTCTTTAATAATGACAAAAAGTTATGAGAGAAACACACATTAACTTTTTGTTATCTCATAAAAAAATCCCACAAAAAATGGGGACTAGAAACTAACCTCTGTCTTACGTACATTTACTGTACTGGAGGTCACGCCCCTTTGCCGACCTTTTCGAGATAGCTAGGGAAGCTAAAATGTTTACACACATTTCCCGGGGCCCCGTGTACGACACGCTCCGAAACTTGGCCCGGTCGGACCCCGAGGGCAGGCCCCCCCTTCCTGCCCTCGGGGTCCGACCGGGCCAAGTTTCGGTGCGGAGGTCCCAGTTAGGCCCTAGAATAAGGTATTAAAATTTCAGGGCGGTAGGACCTTCCTATCTCAAAAACTGTTTTTCCACCACATTCTGAACCATTAGGTCTTGCAGGCTACACTTCTGAGGGGCTTTGTCCACCACGCCGCTTATGATAACAAAAAGTTAATGTGTGTTTCTCTCATAACTTTTTGTCATTATTAAAGAGAGGCCTGATTCTCAGATATGCATGTTGGATGGCTAGGGTGTAGGTCTGGACAGAACTTCAGGCCAAAATCTTGCAAGCGAGCCGCTGGGTGAGTTGAAACGAGATGGAGCACTTGCTGAGTCATTTCCTGTAGTGCTGGAGCCACAGGTTGAAGCGTATGCGTCCTTTGAGACCCCCTTTGATATATAAGAGACCCTATACAGCTTACTTAAATGTTGTCGACTCAATCACCTATTGCATCACTTCCTTTAGGGCTTCGGCCTCCTAATTGATCATTGTAGTAGGCTATAATTGAATGCCCTCTTTCATATATATATGATACCTCCACCACTGGGACGTGGCAACAATTCTCCAAATCCATATGGGGAGGGGGGGATGCTTGTGGACAGTAGGGGTTTACCCTAGACATAAATAGGAAGTAAAATCAGGAGAAGGAATGACCTCTCACAAATATTTATTGAATAAATTGTTTCAAATAACCCTCCCTCATTAAATCAATGAGCTTGGTGTTTTGCTTACAAAAATTAGTTATTGAAGAAGTCTAAACTGCAGAAAATAAACACATCCAAGCTGCCTTTTAAGGATACCTTGGAATATCTGTCTATTTTTCAACCATCGGACCCTAGTTTACGACAAAAACAACCCAATTGACGGCAGCTCCTTTGCCGCGTGGTTTTTAGTATTTTAGGTTTTAGTATTAAGGGGGCGGTCGATAGCAACCACCATAGCAACCATGAAGGTCAAGTGACTGGATTCAGCCCCGTTGAAAAAAATAGAATACCTCCCTACACACTCAGTAGTAGCTTAATGATATTTTAATTATTATGACCATGAAGTCTTTATTTGTATGGGTTTACATTTCGTTCTGTGTAGCATGGAAAATCTGAGAAACACTCCCATTCAGAATGCATTGGTTTACATTTCGTTCTTTGGGGCACAGTTATTATTATTTTTATTATTTATTTTTTTCAGTTTTTGTGGAGGTGCTTCAAAGATGCAAATTTTTCTGCAATAATCCAAAATCCAATGGAAAAACCCGTTGGCTTTTTGTCAAGGGAAACCCAGGTCGACGCTCACTTCCGGGTTTGCCAACATACGTCATCCCTCCACCACTATATACTGTAAAAACACATGTTCAAGTTGAATGATAATGCATGAATCTATTCATGCTATTCATGACAATTATTTTGGCCATGGTGGATCCAGATCTGCTCCGGAGCATTTCTTCACCTCGGGCAACAGCGCAGGGTTGCCAGGTCCTGCCTGCAAAAAACGTCCTGCCCACATACCGTTCAAAATCCACCCAAAATGTCCGAGAAGCAGCCCAAGTTGTTGTTTTAGCAGCGAAATGCATTGTGTGTGCGTGTGCGTGCGTGTGCGTGCGTGTGTGTGCGTGTGTGTGCGTGCGTGTGCGTGCGTGTGTGTGCGTGTGTGTGCGTGTGTGTGCGTGTGTGTGCGTGTGTGTGTGTGTGTGTGTGTGTGTGTGTGTGCTTAGCACGCTATTTTATGTTGAAATGCAACGTAATCCAGTGTTCACGAAAACGTACACTGTCAACGTATGCTTTTGGCTACTGGGTTGGCTCTCAGATGAACGGGTTTCTAACAAGATGATATTTTAGCGTCACAGGGTGGGAGGAAGGTGCGGGCCTTCTGAGAGGGGGTTCCGGGGGTTTCCTTCCGGGCGGGAGTTTTGGTTGTTGTAGTTTTCCGGTGGAGCTGTGCCTGCCTGTCCGATTGTGGAATCCAATAAACCTGCTATCAAGCTTACTTCGCTCAATACCTCGCCTGTGGTTATTACAATATCATTAAAAGTTACATAAAGTAACGGTTTAATAACACAAACGCAGGAAACACGTGAGCTGCTAGTTTAGCGAAAGCAGCGTCCCCAACCTGACGTCGTTGAAACATGCGAGCGAGACGATTAAATCTTCCTAATAACTATAAAACTAAAGATCAGACACAATCACTGAATGAAGATTATGCAAGTAAACAGTATATTTCTTGCTAGAAATGTTATTAGAAACACGTTTAACGCTGAATCGATCCTAAAATATTGCATTTCCCATTCAGATAATAAAGATCATACACATTCACTGACTGAAGATTATGCAAGGAAAATGTACATTTCTCGCTAGAAATGTCATTAGAAACACGTTTAATTGTGTATCTGTCCTAAAATATTGCATTTCCCATTCAGATAATAATGATTAATATGGCTACGCGCGTCCCGAGCAACCACGAGCGTCCACGAGCGGCCCCGAGACTTCAGAATGTAGTTATTTGCATGACCGCTAGAGGCGCTAAATACGCTCCAGTGGGTCGTAATTTGGGGCGGTACAAACGACCTATGCGGTCGTATTTTCTAGGAGGACAGGCTGATAAAAACATCAGTGTTACCCCTTAGGTTTTTTTTCATGACGACCAATAAAAAACCACAGTGTTACCCCTTATGTTTTTTTTCGCAAGGATCAACTGTTGATGACCCTGATGGAGCTCCGGCTGGAACCTATTGCAGGACAACATCGCAGAGAAGTTCAGAGTGTCTCAGTCTGTCGGCAGTAGGATAATCTCTCAGTGGCTGGACTTCATGGAGAAGATGAAGAGCTATGTTCCATGGCTGCCCAGGGAGACGATCCAGGCAACGATGCCACAGAGCTTCAAGGAACATTATCCATTAACCACATGCGCAATCGACTGTTCTGAGACCCCTCTTCAGAAGGCTCACAATCTGGACTCAAGAGGCGAGTTACAGTCATTATTACTATGGACATAATTCAATCAAGTTCCTCATAACCATTGCACCATGTGGTTTGATTAGGTTCATCGCTCCAGAATATGGTGGGAGATGCAGTGGCAAGTTCATCATAGCCAACTCAGGGTTTCTGGAGTATCTGCGTCCAGGTGATGAGGTGATGGCTGACCAAGGAGTTGCTATCCAAGATCCTCTGTTTGAACGTAAAGTCAAGCTCGTCCTGCCAGCTTTCACTAAAAGAGGCCTTCCCTTGTCCGAAGAAGACACCACCAACACGAGGCGCATAGCCAACGTCCGAGTGCACGTTGAGAGAGTCATACGCCGCCGGAAGAACTACAGAACAGTCTCTCAAACAGTGCCCATTAACCCTGCCCCGAAATTTGACAAGATTCTGAGTGTTTGCAGGTCTGTAATCTTCGTGGGGACATTATACAAGAAGATGAGGAATAAGATGTTCAATCAGTTATAACTAAGTTAAATCCGTTGTAATGGTTGCAATGTTGTTTATCTTGTTGTTTATATTCATTTTTACAAATCTATAACAAACTTTAACTGATATCTGTTTTATACACAAACATGATGACTGTGTCAGAGAGGGTCAATAAAATAAACTTGACACATTTGAGGCATTTGCTAAATCCTTTAATGATGGAGTTCATGCTTTGTCATAATACTAAAGACTAATTACATTAAAAACAAAAGCCAATGTACAAATAGTTAAAACATGTACAAGTAGTTAAGTAGTATAAAGTAATCATTTGCATAACATAACGCTCACAGAGCAACACAAAGCGGAAGACAATAACATTTAAAAAGGGGTGGAATAAGATGAATGCAATACATGAAATATACAGGATAGCAATACACATAAGAAAACAGCGTCTACACCAACAATTGCTAACATCCATTTACATACACTGACACATTTAATGTCAGAAAGTTAAAGCCCTGGGGTCTCATTTATAAAACTGCGTGGGATCGCTACTAAAAGTGTACGTACGCCCAAAAGCCAAGTTTTGCGTGCGCCAAAAAATATTCAGATTTATAAAACCCTGCGTACGCACACCGTACGCAATCTTTTCTTTATAAATCACAGACTGCCTACAAGTGTGCGCAGTGTGAGCTTCACGTTCCGCCCTGTACACGCCCCTTTTTAACCATAAATGGTCAATGCAAATGACCTCATGAATTCGATCTGCATATAAAAGAGACTCAGATGCAAGTATTATGTCTTGTCGGAAACAAAGGCAGAAGTACTGAGAAAAGCAAAAAAGCGAAATTTCACGGAGGTTGAAGTGGAGACACTTGTGGGTGAGATGGAGGCCCGAAAAGTAGTTTTGTTCGCCAACAACAAAAAGCAGAGTGAGTGGCAACATGTTGCTACAGCAGTGAACTCTGTCAGTAGCAAGGAGCTCAGTAGCGCACAGTCCCAGAATTAAAAAAGAAGTGGTCTGACATAAAGTTACATATTTTTATGTAGCCTACCAATAAATCGTTATGGTCCCTAAAGACCATCTCCCTCCGAATCCTGTCATTTGCATGGTCCGCCAGAAGTGCCATATGGTGCAGCATTACCACGGCGCTCACCTCTGCATTTATAGGGTTACGGTAATAAGACTGACCGAGAACACCTTGGATAATCAGTTTGTAATCATCCACGTAAAATGTTCTTGAACATAACCCCTTTTTAATGCCTGATTTGTCATGAAAAGCATCAAGAGTAACGGACAACGATTGTGATGAGCATAGACGGATTATGGGGCCCCTGGGCACGTGGACTCCGCAGGCCCCCCCCCCCCTTCCAACGTAAACACACGCACCCAGAATACACACACACTTATTGGCGATAATAAGTCATTGGCCTATACCTGCAACTCAGCAGGATTTGTAGCACAGGAAAGGCAAACTCACAATAATTATTACAAATAAATGCATCTTTATTTAACCAAAACAGGATAAAAAAATACATAATTGATGCAATTTTTGGCGATTTGAACGAATTTCGAATGCACCGCTTTCAACCACAAACATAAACGACTTAAATCAACTCAATACGAACAGTTCCTTACATTAATTGACAGTAATGCATTTCACCTATGAAATGCATTTTTCGGGCTCTGTTCCGTGCAAAATCCTCCACGATATCATCAAACTCCAGTGCATTGGTAAGGTCGCTCTCAATGAGAGAAAGTGCCTTGAGGCGTTTTTGTGACATTTTCGTCCTCAGTTTTTTATCCTGGACAGAAGAGAGAATGACCGCTCCCCTTCGCAATTACTGACGGGCAGAGTCAGAAAAAGCCGTAGCGCTACATACACATTTGGAAACATAGATTGCAGTCCACAATCGAGTATAATTCGTAGCAGTCCTTTTGGGGTTGCATCATCTCCAGGCTTGTTAAATGATCTGAACTGAATAAATTCATTGCTTCAACGCTCCACTTGGAGTTCGCCGTTGCTCCATGTTTAAATGACAGTGACTTGTTCGTGAATGGTCTCAAATTCACAAACTGAAATAGTGCCCCCTAGTGATCTTTTTATTAATTTATTTACTCAGTAGTAATAGGCCTACTATTGCTGTTTTCGCTAGAATTGTTGTATTTCTCTACTGATTGCTTCGACAATGCAACATTAAAAGTTACTAACGCTGGAGCCCTAGGCCCCACTGTTAGTAACTTGTGGGGCCCTGGACCCCACTGTTAGTAACTTGTGGGGCGGCTCAGGGGGGCCCAAGGGCCCCCTGAGCCCTTGGGCCCCTGGGCATGTTCCCGGTGTGCCCGTGCAGTAATCCACCCATGGTGATGAGGAGTGTGGCTTGGTTTTCCACACTTGGGATTTAATTGACATTTGATTATGTGTTTACAGTGTCACATAAAAATATTATGTTATTGACACATGTTGGACGGATGCTTTATTCCATGCAGTCGCGCCGTCAGTGGACAGTATGGAGTGATGGGATTAAATATAGAGATTTATTTTTATTTTATTTCTATTCTAAGGAGATGTTTCTGGAGTTATAACTGAGAAATAACGCAGTTGACTTAAATTATTCTGATTACATAGATTTAACGCATGATACGGGTTGAAATTAAATGTATGAAGGGCGATGATAAAACATAATCGTTCTTCTCACTCTACAATTTTTCGGTCTGACTTCAGTTCACCGCCACACCATCTGTGTCGCAAATTGTCCTTTTCCTCCAAACCATGCGTACGCATGGGTCAGAGTTTGCTTAGGGCTGCGCACA
>NC_082385.1:30610357-30742857 GCF_031168955.1 Gadus macrocephalus
GGCAAATACTTGATCTGGGGTGACCCATGGCAGGAAGCCTTGTCCACACAGGAAGTTGTGTTTGAGCACGGGTTACACAGGAAGTGTTGCATAATCCCTATTATCGTAAGTTCTCTTGAATAAAAAGTGTCTGCTAAATGCCCCAAATGAATATGTACGTCTTCGTGCTGCCATATTGGAGAGGCCATGAAGACCTGCTGTAATCAAGCACAAGGAAGAGACGTTGATTTTCCTGATCAACATCAACGATAACGTTTATGCTTTCTCATCGGCTTTCAATGAATCGTTTACATGTTCTTATGAATTATTTTTTTATCTACTTATCTTTATTGAGTTTGGCCGTCTATGGTTATTTTGTCCACCCTAAAACCCTTACAAGCCGCTCATTGAAATCAGCTGAAATACAAACGTCTGTCTGCTTTTCACCCAGAAAATGCGAAGCGCCCCCGTTTTACTTGTGTTTGTTTACTTGCTTATTTGATTACAGGCCAGTCTTTGTGTCCACGAACATGTCTGCGCCACATGTCTGTCCCACATGTCTGGCCCACATGTCTGTCCCAGTTTATTCATTTGTGTCGTTTTGTGTGTAACGGTTATTGTGTTCACTTGCGTATACAGGTCGCCTAGTTTCTGCCCCACTTTGTCGGTTCCTTGATTGTCGTTTGAGCTGAAGCAGCTAGTCAAGGCTTGACGTAAAGCTTCCTTTTGTACCACGGCTGATTATTTTCAATGCATAATCGCTAAAAATATATTTTTAAATGGACGAGTTCAGCAAATAATCAATCAATTAACTGTTGATTTTGCTTTATTGGACCTCAAATAAAATGGTTTACAAAACCACACACATGAATATCATATAACCATATTGTATATCTTCATCACAGATGTTAAATCAAGAAACCATAAAATTTGTATATTAATATCATAGACCACTTTGTTTGTTATTACCATGGATATTAAAACCCTGAAACCATAATAATGGGCCATAGTATAACAATAACTGTCATCGTCTGCATCATCAAACCCCCCTCCTCAGGTCAGAGTCTGTTGCTCAGCAACGGGGAGGAGTGGTCACGCCGGCGACGCCTTCTGACACCAGCGTTCCACGTTGACGTCCTGAAGGGCTACGTGGCCGTGTTCAACAACGCCACCCACACCATGCATGTAGGGCCACCGCTGTCACGCACACACACTGTTAGTTCCGTCGACTAAACCGCCTCACGGGAGGTGGATTTAGAGAAACCTGTTGTCCAGTAACGGTTGTTAACCGGTCGGTGGGGAGATTCGCCCATGCAGCCCCTAACTATCGTATTAACCAGACACCTACTCCGCTTGCTTCGGCGCCCCCACCCCTGAGCATAACGCTGGTCAGGGCCAGCTGACAGTGATTTGTTTCTTCGAACTTGACTAAATAACCTCTAAGATCCACGATGCTTATACTGTTTATGCTGACTGTTCACGAAGCGCTATTCTATTCTTCTCTAAATGGAATTCACTGGTTGGTCAGCAATGGATTGATTATAGTTTTATTTGCAGGACTAATATTTGGATCATTGCAATGAGCAGAAAAAAACGTAAAAAAATAGTATTTTGGTATCGGATTCTACCTCTTTCATATGGGATGGTGGTTCTAATGAACGGGGGAAAGAGAGAGAAAACTCAATCAACTGTAGCTAAGCCGTGAGCTCACCTCAAGTAAACTAGCTGAACCGTATGAGTATGTCAAGCAATGCTTAATTTCGCCACCACATGCATACGTTCAAAACTGTGGGTGTACCTGTAAGTTATACCAGACCTAGATGTTCGACACATTATACCTCAGGGGTGGGCAACCCTAGGCACGCGTGCCACCACTGGCACAGGGCTGCATTATCATGGCACACAAAAAAAACACAAAAAAAAAAAACGTATTTTTTATTTATATTTTATTATTAAAAAATATTCACAGCACAATAGTAATATAAATATACATTATAATATAATCATAACTACCGATTTTTTTTTGCACTTTATTCTGTTTTGGGCGTTTCTTCTCAATGCAAATATGTTTCAATTAGTTACAGAAAGTATTGTTCTGAAACAGGATCTATTGATCGTTTTTAAATCTATGTTTTGAGTTATAGAGAAGAAAATATTTAAAATATTGTTGCAAGGGGCCTGTATGCATCGCGTTCACATGGTTTTGTAAAGCTGTACATGTCTTAAAGATATTGATTTGGATGGTTCCAGCATTCTCATCTATTCTTGTTTTTTACATTTCTCACAGTGCAAATATGTTTTTGAAAGAGTTTCTGAAAATTGTGTTTTAAGATGGGACATATGTAATTATAATTTGTTAACCCTTGTTGCAAATATAACAACCAAAAAAATATTTGGTGATGCATGATTGTGGACTATATGGAAAAAGTACAATTTCAGGTCTTCTGGAAATGTTTTTGGTCGCTGTGTCATGATTTAGCTTAATTTTTAATATATGGTTGCTTAGGGCACACTCATTAACGAGAAAATGTCAAACTGGCACTGCATGTTGAAAAGGTGGCTGACCCCTGCTATACCTTATTGTTTTAACACATTTTATACATTGGTGCTTATACAAGTGCTTTATCAAGTGAATATAAAACCTCCTTTGTATACATGTCTTAAGGACACAGATGAATGCACCTAATTGACAACACACACACATGCACACAAAGACCCACACAAGCACACACACACACACACACACACACACACACACACACACACACACACACACACACACACACACGTACACACCCACGCACTTACGCACGCATGCATGCACACAAAGACACACACATTCATTAGTTCATTATAAAATGAAGCATTATGAGTAGAATTGTTTCCTGTGGGACCATTGCTGTAGTCTCAAAAGGCAGCCTCCACTAATTTGGATATCAAACGATAAATTTGCACACATTTGCTTCAAACACTTTATTACGTCGCCGTCAACCAACATCAACTTCTTTATAGCCCTCTTAAAAACACGATGATGATGTTGTAACCAAATAACCTTCATCCTACTTACCACGTGATTTTATTTCTCTCCCTCTGTTATTCCTACATTCTCTCCGTCCGTCCGTCCCCCTTTCTCTCTCTCTCTCTCTCTCTCTCTCTCTCTCTCTCTCTCTCTCTCTCTCTCTCTCTCTCTCTCTCTCTCTCTCTCTCTCTTCCCCCCCCCCAGTCTAAGTGGATGCGTTTGTCCAGAGAAGGCCAGGGGGACCTGGAGATGTTCCAGCACGTGGGTCTCATGACGCTGGACAGTCTGCTCAGGTGTGCGTTCAGCCACAGCAGCGACTGTCAGGAGTGAGTCCACACACACACACACACCTCGCTCTCTCCGCTCGGCCCTTTGGTAGCTCTTCACTCTCACTCTCTCTATCTTGTCCTATGGTTGCTCGCCCTCGTGTCTAGACACCCCTTTCAGCTTCTCTCTGTCTTCTCTCGCCCCATCTATATGTTCCTCTCTCTCCCTCTCCATGTCTCTCTCTCTCCCTCTCTATGTCCCTCTCTTTCTATGTCTCTCTATCTCTCTTTGCTCTGTCTAGTATGACCCATCTATATGTACTTCTCTCTGTCTCTATCTCTGTCTCTCTCTATGTCGCTCTCTCGCTGTCTCTCTCTCTCCCTCTCTCTCTATCTCTGTCTCTATATCTCTCTCTGCTCTGTCCGATACACCCCATCTATATGTACCTCTCTCTCACTCTCTGTCTCTCTCTCTCTCTCTCTCTCTCTCTCTCTCTCTCTCTCTCTCTCTCTCTCTCACTCTGTCTCTCACTCACTCACTCACTCACTCACTCACTCACTCACTCACTCACTCACTCACTCACTCACCTCTCTCTCTCTCTCTCTCTCTCTCTCTCTCTCTCTCGCTCTCCGTCACACTCTAGGACGTCCAATGAGTTCACAACGGCCATCCTGGAGCTGGGTGACCTCATCATGGATCGGCGCCGAAGGATCCACCATCACTGGGACTGGATCTACTGGCGCAGCCCCCAGGGCAAGCGCTTCCGGAGGGCCACCGAGGTGGTGCACAGGTACGGTCGCGGTAAGGTCCCGGGGTCTGAAACTCAACGTCAACAGCCTCCCTGTCAGAAGGCGCCTTGAGGAACCATAAACCCTACAACCTTCTCCCTCATGAGTCACGACCTGTCTCTGTACTGTCTAACCCCTACCCGCTCCTCAGTGACCTGTCTCTGTACTGTCTAACCCCTACCCGCTCCTCAGTGACCTGTCTCTGTACTCTCTAACCCCCTACCTGCTCATTAATGAACTGCCTCTGTAGTGTCTTACTCCTACCTGCGAGCTGTCTCCGTATTCACTGTCTAACCCCTACCTGCTCCTTAATGACCTGCCTCTGTACTCTCCAACCCCTGGCTGCTGCTGACCTCTCTCTGTAGTGTCTCACCCCTACCTGTTCCTTAAAGAGATACTTCACCGGTGGGAATATGAAGGTTTTATGAATTAAATAATTCAATGTATTATCAATGTGAAAAAAAAATTGAAATCGGTTCATCCTAGCCTGAAAAAAGGCAGAAAGAGTGTTTTCATGGTCTCTCTGGCTCAAAGTAAGAAAACCTCCAACTACCACGGTGCATTGCGCTCGCTGCCCCGCCCACCTGTCGGTCTCCCGTCCCCCTCATTCCCCCTCAGTACGCGAGCTCCCGCCCCCTCTCGTTCCTTATTGGTGGAAAAATTTGCCACCAAAAGTGTGTTGTAGTCCTCGGACCTTCTAGCGGGACAAGAGGTTTCTCCCGAAATGACGTCAAACGCGTCATTTGACGTCATTTCGGGAGAAAATTAGATGAGAAAAAATGGGCCACGGGGAGACTGGTTTAGACAGATATTTATTTATATTACAATAGCGATTTTATAATGATAGAACGTCGGTTCTAAATGGGTGAAGTATCCCTTTGATGACCTCTCTCTGTACCCTCCAACCCCTAATTAACTTCCTTGCTAATTGAGGGAGTTCTTTGTTGCCCTTTGGGGGACTAGGGTGAGTGAGGTGTCCTAAATATACGGCCTCTTCGAGACTGTACCTGTGATTAAGGGCTCTACAAATACAATTTAACCTGAGTGATTAAGATAGACCCTCCGATCCCGAATAAGCTGCCCTGGTACACGGCCTCGTGTCCGTGGTCCGTCTGCAGCTTCACCAGGCGAGTGGTGGAGCATCGCCGCGCCCTCATCCGCAAGCAGAGCCACCGCGAGTCACTGGAGGGAACCGCCCGGGGCGGGACCGCCGGAGACACAGCTCAGAGGCAGAAGAGGAAGGACTTCATTGATATCATCCTCCTGGCCCAGGTGGGACAGACAGACAGACAGACAGACCGGCAGACAGACACACAGAGAGACACACAGACAAATAGACGCAAACAATGTGCGTGTGCGTGTGTGTGTGCTTGTGTGTGTGTGTGTGTGTGTGTGTGTGTGTGTGTGTGTGTGTGTGTGTGTGTGTGTGTGTGTGTGTGTGTGTGTGTGTGTGTTTCAGGACGAGGAGGGGGGTGGCCTGACAGACAAGGAGGTTGAGGCTGAGACAAACACCTTCATGTTCGCAGGTGAGCGAGTGATTGACGTCCCGTTTGGGAAGTCCCATGTAGCCAGCGATCCCATCATGCCTGTAGCAAGCCATCAGGTCACGATGCTTGATTCAGTTGCTTGGCTAGTTACATTGTGTCCGCCTGTGGTGCGTGCGGACGGGGATGTGCTCGGCTCATTCATGTTTGTTCATGTGGGGGTCATCGTAGGGTCGTTCTTTGAGATCGGCTTGGTTTTGCATCTCTGTCCAACATGCAAAACAAAGGGTGAGCAGGACACTAGCATACTGTTCTCTGATTGGTGGCCTTAAACATGGCTCCATAGATTACAGTACCTCCCCTTTTATTTGGCGCGACAGCCAATGAGATGGCTTAAAGGTGACAGATTATACCACCAGGCGTGAGTGTGATTAGCCCTTTCAAGCCTTCTGCTGACATCACATCACATGTGTGCTGGTTCGATCAGTCTACCAGCCTACCCAGTGGACTGTAGCAAACACTCATCTTTCCAGCACACATCTAGGGGGACACGCCCACTTGTGATGTCAGAAGGGGCTGATTTTGAAAACAGCTTGTGACGGCTAATCCCACTCACACCTGTTGGTATGAAGTCACCGTTAAGTGATGACGATGTCCTCAGGTCACGACACCACGGCCAGCGCCATCTGCTGGACACTGTTCAATCTGGCGGGCCACGCCCACTACCAGGACAGATGCAGAGATGAGGTGAAGGAGCTGATGAGGGACCGGGCAGAGCAGGACATTAAGTGGTACGCACACACAATCTCTGTGAGTGTTTGAGAGTGTGTGTGTGTATGGTTGTCTCTATCTGTGTGCATCCATCTGTATCTGTGTGTATCTATAATTTGGTGTGTGTGTGTGTGTGTGTGTGTGTGTGTGTGTGTGTGTGTGTGTTACAGGGCTGACCTGTCCAGCATGCCCTTCACCACCATGTGCATTAAGGAGAGCCTCAGACTCCACTCTCCGGTCCTGGCCGTCACTCGGCAGTACACCCGGGACGTCGACCTACCAGGAAACAGGACTGTACCCAAAGGTACAGCCGTACAAACACCTGACCAATTGTTGCCATCACATCTCGGGGCTTAGTTAGTTTGGTTCAAATTCAAATCTGATGTAAAATAAGTAATTGATTTAAATGTAATATCTTCTGTTATGGTATGTATTGTTTTCAAGTGTGTGTGTGTGTGTGTGTGTGTGTGTGTGTGTGTGTGTGTGTGTGTGTGTGTGTGCGTGTGTGTGTGTGTGTGTGTGTGTGTGACACCCCCTCCAGATACCATATGTTTGGTCAGTATTTACGGGACGCACCACAACCCCGCTGTCTGGTCCGATCCAAACGTAAGACCCTCACCAGTCAGCTAGCGTTAAAGTTGACCGTCACCAGTCAGCTAGCGTTAAAGTTGACCGTCACCAGTCAGCTAGCGTTAAAGTTGACCGTCACCAGTCAGCTAGCGTTAAAGTTGACCGTCACCAGTCAGCTAGCGTTAAAGTTGACCGTCACCAGTCAGCTAGCGTTAAAGTTGACCGTCACCAGTCAGCTAGCGTTAAAGTTGACCGTCACCAGTCAGCTAGCGTTAAAGTTGACCGTCACCAGTCAGCTAGCGTTAAAGTTGACCGTCACCAGTCAGCTAGCGTTAAAGTTGACCCTCACCAGTCAGCTAGCGTTAAAGTTGACCGTCACCAGTCAGCTAGCATTAACGTTGACTGTCACCAGTCAGCTAGCGTTAAAGTTGACCGTCACCAGTCAGCTAGCGTTAAAGTTGACCGTCACCAGTCAGCTAGCATTAACGTTGACTGTCACCAGTCAGCTAGCGTTAAAGTTGCCTCCTCATCTTCTCACTCTTCCCATCTGTTCCCTTTTATTCTCTCCAACTATAACTATACACTATTGACTATTACTACAACTACTAACTGTAAGTATGCTATTAAATAGTACTTCAACTCCAGCTATTAATACACTGTTACGTATTTTAAGAACATAAGCTGCCCCCACATAGCCTCTAGGTCTAGGAAGCAGATTCAAACACGCAAGCTGTATTACCCTCACATAGCCACTAGGAAGCAGGACCGAACATATAAGCCGTAAATACTGTACATGGCCACAAGGGGAGCAAGACCTTACTGAAGGCTGCTCCATCCACAGAAGGCAGCACCTTTAGATAGGTGAAGAAGCCGAGGCTAATACGTCACATAGGCCACGCCCACTTCATACAGGCCACGCCCACTTGACCCTATCAATCTCGACAGAGAGGTTGGACGGCAGAAACTTCAGGCAGCTCAGACTTAAGGGTTAAAGATTTGATCAGCTGGGAGTCGCTCAGCACGTGTTCGACACACTTCCCCTCCTTTTGCTCCATAGTTACCATACCGAAATACTTTAACAAATAAAGTAAGTTAAAAGCGATCCGGATTGGACCACTTTCTTTGAAGAATGCTGCAACACACTATTAGCTATTACTACAACTAGCCTACTAACTATTAGTACACACTTTTATCTATAAAACAACTGCTATTACCACTGACTACAACTATTGCTACAAAGTATTAACTATTAACCGGTAGGTGTCCAGTTAAGGACGGTCTCCTGGATTGAGCTAATGGCCTTGTGTTGTGTGCAGGAGTTCAACCCGCTACGCTTTGACCCCGCCAACACCAGGGAGCGGTCCTCCAACGCATTCATTCCCTTCTCGTCCGGGCCCAGGTAACAAACAAACGGCAGCGATACCGCACCACCCCCACGCCTCCACTAGAGGGAGTGCCACTACAGTCAGACTGAACCCTCTCTCTCCGTGCGTTTCCCCACAGGAACTGCATCGGTCAGCGGTTTGCGATGGCCGAGCTACAGGTCGTCGTGGCGCTGACTCTGCTGCGTTTCCGACTGTCCCTCGGCTCGAACCCCGACACTGCCGGGACCTCCACCGGGCAGGGCATCCGGCGTCTCCCTCAGTTGGTGCTGCGCGCCGAGGGCGGGATGTGGTTACGGCTGGAGCTGATGGATCCTCCTTGCACAGAGGGGCTGCATGCGCAGTAAAGCTAGCGACCAACTTAAACAGCGGTTACCAATGCGGTGCAATGTCCTGAGTGGTGGAATAGATAGAGGATGGAAGAGTGGAGGGAGGGAGGGAGGTAGGGAGGGAGGGGGGGACATGTAGACTAATAAAGAGACAGGCGCCAGAGGGAATCCATATTCCAGAAGCAGAAAAAGATGCAGGAAATAAATAAAGGAGCAAATTGAAATGGAGAACGCCATTGAGATAAAAATACATTGAGAAAGAAACACATTAAGAGAGAAACAATAGATAAAGAGAAGCAGGATGGTGTTTGAGCTCCCCATGAGCTCCCATGTTCCCTTCTCTCCATCCCTTCTTGGTAGATCCTGCAGGAGTGCAGAAAGGGTTGCAAGATGGCAGAGATGATGAGGACGTTGGACCCAGGTAGCATTTAAATATCATTAAAGACCATTAATCATAAATCGTTCCTAATAATGAGAATAATTGAGGATTTAATTGTAGGCTATTTGATTTACTTTTATAGCCTGTTCAACCACCACAGTAGCGACAATTTGCATATACATCTCATCTCGTAAAGAATATTTTAAAATAAAACACACAGGACTCTGCTTAACCGGTCATGGCAAATTAACCTATTTGCATGAACCTTGCATGCGTTATCGTTCATGATCTGGTGAAGCAGTAACTTAGTTAAACATAACTTTATTTTGTTATTTGCGGGTTACCCTCCGAGTAGACAGCCAGACAGTACGATGAGAAAGAGTTCTCAACAGCTTGATTTGATATCATTTGTTCATTCCTTTAACTATATAAGCCTAATTAAAAAGGGTAATGAAGGTTTAGAAATAAGCAACTTGCATCATGCTTGCATTTAGAAGCAGATCACAGCTTGTTGTGATGTGTGTGCATAAGCTATCAACTGTATGCAAATGAGCGCGTAGTGCAGCATGCGTCCGGCCATGTGATTGGACAAAGGACATCAATGAGCAGCCCACTGACCAATCTAAAGTGGTGTAATCAAAGCAATTTCTTATATTTCTGATGTATAATATCTTTATCAGCATAAACCGCAATGCTTATGCTTTGCAAATGTAGGGTGGTCTGTTTTTTTTATATTATTTGGAATTTAGAAGCTAAGCCAGCAAAAGCTGTATGAACTTGGCCCATTAATCTGTGTCGAATTGATTGTTTTTTCTTATTGAAAATGTATCAAAATGTACATTTAATAGTACTAGTAAAATGTTTAAATAATTTACTAAATTATATCTAGCATATATAATTAGAATGATAAATGAACACCCCCATCTAAGAATAAATGGTATCGTCGGAACCCCTCACATTTGGATAGGTTGACAACTTATCTGAATATGAGGGGTTCAGAGTCTGACGATGGATAGGTGATTCAGTGTATGCAAATAATATTCACAATTACCCAATTTCCCTATTGTGTCAGTTATGCACAATGTTTCCATTCACAAACTACTAAAATTAACTGAGCATTTGGCACTTATATACGGCATCATAATTTCAGGACATTGCTTCGGAATTCAATACCCAGATCAGTCCACCATGATCCTTCAACAGATCAGTCAGAGGTCTCAAACAGAAAATGTCGGCCAAATCCCCAAGGTTTTTAGAGGTTAAATTCGGTTAAGGCTATTATTGTTTAGATTTTACATAAGTTTTATTTGCATTTCGTTTCAGTTTATAATTAATGAGAGGATGTGTTAGTTTATTTCGTTTTTTACTTAGTTTAGTTTATATTAGTTTCAGTGTTAGTTTCAGACCTTTTTGTAAAATGTGGTATTTACCAACCAGTTAACACACATTTTATTTCACTCATAGTTTTCTGATGACGACAACATGGAGTCATACACAATGGAATAAATCGAATTGGCGATGAAAAGTTGTAAACTGATGTCTGGTCAAGGTAGCAGTGGGACCGTTATTATTTAGACATCTTTTTTTTTTTTAACAAAAACAGGTGCAAAAGATTTTACTGAGAATAACTACAAATGTTACTCATTCTTAAGACAAATTACAACGAATATATTGTGGAATAAATAACATGAAAATAAGAAATTACAGAAAATAATGAACTTAACTCGAGTGCGTGGTTGATGGCTGGTTTAAGCAGTCTCGGCTGGCCTGAGTCAGACTAATAAGACTCTGGACCTGGGTGAGGCTGCACGCCTGTTTACCCCTGCATTGAGCATGGCTAAACCAGCCATCCCCATCCGCAGCATGCAACCCTTCCTTACACTTACAAATCATTGAACTCCTAACTCTGTTATAAACTGGTTTAAACAGTCACAGTCTGCTATATAAATAAAGTTGCCTTGCCGAAAGATCGACCCCTGTGTCCTTGCTGTAAAGCCACCTAGGTGGGACATTGCTACAATGACTTATGTGCATTGTAATCCTCAACCTTAACACGTTAAAACATGTTATAAATCAAATCAAGAACAGATCAAATGAACTGTTAGCCAATAGTAAGACACACCTAACTAGAAAGATATCTCATAAATGTAAAATAATGCAAAGTCCAGTCTCAGCCCTGAACCTGAATGTGGAGTGGACACGTGTCCCTCAGCAGTCTCTGAAGCTCCACGTTCTGCTCAGAGGCTGAGCCTCATATACTCTTTCAGGCTACCCTTCTTTAATTACATTATACAGCTACTCAAACTGAAGTCTTGGTCATATATAGCAAACACGTGATTATACATTCAAGAAACTATTTTATATTTGTTGCTACCCTAAAACAGAGGTATTAGACACGTGACCCAATTGACATTCATGGCCCCTACAAAAATAAATATTTCCTTGTATTTTCATTCCCCTTATAGTTGTACTTTTCATCCTCCAATGGAATACAAAGAGATGATTTGGTTCATGAATATAAATGTTAACGAATAATGCAAACATTGCTCAAGTAATGCGACCATCATAATTGTGACTTTAGTGAGAACCGGCCAAAATTAACAAATCCGATTACTTTTCACCCAGGTCATCTGCTGACAGACTTTAGATATTTATTATCTAATGACTTGTGAGACTTTTCAACATTACACAGGTCTTGGGATTGCTCTTTTTCAGTTGATCAGTTTAAATGTCGCCGTCTTCTTCCTGACACTGCTCCTTGGTGAAGACCTGTCCATCAGAATTGGTTTTCCACGCTATCTTATGGTGGTTGCTCAAACTCGCTACGTTCAGCAGCTGTTGGGTCTGAAAATAGAACCAAAAGTTATTTGCTCTAGAGCTGGCAATGTCTCATAAACCACAGCCATTGTATTCACAATCTCATTGAATGGTCGGTGAGGTAGCGACTCCGGTTAACAGTTTACATTCTGTTACGTCTAATAAAAAAAGCAAGGGCTGGGAATCGTTCCACACGGTGGGTGACCAGAATTCCCAGTTTTCCAGGGACAGTTCTGTGTTTCTGGTGGTCTGTTCCTGGCTGGAGATTTACCCAGTGATGTCTCCATTTAATTTTTTTTTATAGGATTTAAAACAAATGCATAAATTTTTTAATAGAAAATGTTCTAGCTTTCTCATGATTATACCTTTTGAGACAGTTGGTAATTCGTCTTGTATCTATCTGAGGCTGTGCTGTTGTACCTTATGTACGAACATGTATGACATAAACAATGCAAACCAATACAATATTCAATGATTCCTTATTCAAATAATCTACCTTGGATTGTTTTCGGTGCTTTACCGAAATGTAAAACATATCGGGCAAATCAGTAAAGCAATGGCATGTGTACTGCCCAATATTTTGCAGCACTATTCTAATACATTTGGCATGATGTGAATGGGCAAACAATACTTATGTCCCTTTGTTTTAATTTCATAATTAATGACATATTTTGTTGTTATATGAACCGCATATGTCCCTTTTTTTTCTTTCAGAAATCTGGTCTTCTTTGCTCCCTTTGTTCTCCATTTGTTGACAACTAGCGCCGTGAAAGTTCAGCACGTGACTTAACAAAGCTTCCGCAAGAGATTTGGTCTGATCTGTCGGCATCTAAATTTAACGAGGAACATCCTATAACCCCTGAATCATTTTATAATGAAGGTGTTGAATGATGGTGAAGGCTGATGGGTCATCACCCAACCACCGCAAACCACTTAGAGGCTGTCAAGACTCACTTGTTTTAAGATGGCAGTTTTCATGGCAGGATCGTTCAGTTCCTGTCTGTCCTCTGAACGCACCTTCACCTTGAGAACCCATTTCCTAGTGCCTGGCACACACACACACACACACACACACACACACACACACACACACACACACACACACACACACACACACACACACACACACACACACACACACACACACACACACACACACACACGTAATGTAACTGGACTTTCCAACTGTTTGATTCAAAGAAGGACCATATGGATGAATTTTTCAAATGTTAATATTGAATGCAATTCATTTCCTAATAAGAGATGACAAGTGCATCTCCAAAACACTCAACGGTTGCTTACAGGTGCAGAGAAACGGATGCAGCTCGTCACATGATCGTTGGCTCCATCTTCCAGAAATGTGGCTAGTCATCACAGCGCAACTTTGAGGGAAATTCACAACAAATGTATCTTGATCCCAGATTCGAAGGGAGGAGTAGCGCCCGTCGGACCAGAGCCATGCATCAGTGAAGAGGCCGATCCAGACATAATAACCAGTACCACCCCTTAACTCCACGACTGCCTGGTTCTCTGTTGAGTTCCTGATGCTGACCAGGTCCGTATGGTGCCTCCTGCAGTACGCTTTCGCCCAGGTCCAGGTCACCACCCTTCTCACGAAGACATATCGGTCTCCACCTTGTCTATTACCTGACAAAAGCATTCATTCATATGTTTGCATTGAATGCAATTAATGAATAACACATTAACGAATACACAAACGTTATGGATTTAAGGTGCTGTAGGTGAAAGGCAAGAGCTGTAAAGAGAGGGAAGAAAAGAGCGAATCTGAAAATGTCCCCTCCCGCCCTCCATATGTTTCTCTGCCATTGAGAAGGTTTGATTTCAAGCACCTTTGATTGACAGACGAGATGTATTCCCTGAACCAATCAGGAAGGCCTAAATTGGTAAGAGAGGCCCCGGGAGCATTTTAAAATCTAAACGTTCTCATACAGAGGAAGGCGCGGTCAACTAGAAACAGGTTTTCACGGCACACTTCTCTCGCTAACAGCTTACAGATGGCTAGGCCATTTCTAACTAATTACACTCAAATAGCTCAAATTGTAGTTAGACCTTGCCTACAGCACCTTCAATTGATATAATATTAATATATTAATGCATCATTTTTTCATAAAAGTGTATGATCCATATCCATGTGTGTATGTTTCCTTACCATCATAACACACAAACCGGTGTTTTTTGTCAAGGCCTTGCTTTATCCATTTACCGCTGTAAGATTGCACAACCAACCTATCACTCCCTCCGTTGAAATTACGGTAATTTCTTTCTCCCTCTTGGTAGAAGTCCTTGTCTGCCAGTGACCAATGCCACCTTTCACGACCCCCATGACGAAGTCCGATCCACAGCTCATCATGAGCTCTGTCTGCATTCAAGGCCAGCAGTGACTTCATTGCCCCCATGTCGTCTATGGTGGCCAGGTCGTGGCCTCTCTCTCTGCAGTAGCTCTGGGCATCAGACCAGGATTTGGGGGTTTCAATTAAACAGTGTTGGCGGTAGTCGGCACAGAAGGACGGGATACACAGTCCTGTTAGGGTAAATAATCACGTGACTCACAGTGGAATATTTTCACATTCATAAACATGAATAGGAATGTAATAATACACCCATCGGTAACGTAGACACAAATACACCAACCTGAGATTAGAAGAGTTTGGATCCATTCCATTGCATTCATTTCTAAATAATAGAAAAGGAAGTTTAAATGTTCTCTAATTTCTTGCGTTACGTCTTACACTTCACTTAATTTAGTTGAATAAAACATCTCCATATTAATAAAGCAGTGGAAAGAAGTAGTGATATTTGATATCATTATCATTCAGATGGTTTTATTTAATACATATTCATTAATAATTAATGAACGCAGGCTGCTTCTAATGGTACCATTCTCCTCTGATAACATTATGATCATGTAGTATTTAAGACACTTACCTTTGGATTCCCTTGTGTAGCGGTCAATGAGTCGATTGATTACTAGCAAGGTGTACAGCTCTCTCTCTCTGTCTGTCTATTTTAACTTCGACCCATGATGTATATTCAAACTCTCTAATTGTATAGGCAAAATAAACTAATTAGCCAGGAAGCCCTTGTAATTCCAAATTTGACTGCTTGGCCAGTGTGTCAGGGCTTGGCCAACAGTTTAAAGTGTGGAGTGTTGGTTAATGGCTGGTTTAAGCAGCCACATCCGGCCCGAGTCAAACGGATTAGACTCTGGGACTGGGTGCGGCTGCACACCTGTTTGATCAACCATGCACACAGGTAAAACCAGCCATCACCACACACACTCATCACTGTGTAATATGTAGAGAGCTTTTTAAAACAATAAAATGGATGTCCACAGCAACGTTACAATATGTGATTATTTGATTTCACCGTCGGTTAAAGGCACCCAGTGCAACTTTCGAGGCTTAAAAATAAACATTCCATTTCTAGTCTTTTTTACACGTAGTAAGTTTCAATAACTCCATACCATTACATACCGACATTTAAGCAGCAAAGATGAGACGTCGTTGTGTGGTGAGAACTGATACAAAATCGATAACAACAATGCCGCCATTTTCTTTATTTTTTGTAACCTACAATAAATAAAGCAGGCTTCCAGTCAATGGAAAAATGGCTTCTCCCCACCGGCGATTGTTGTTGTTTACGATTTTCTATCAGTTCTCACCACACAACGACGTCTCATCTTTGCTCCTTGAATGTCGATATGTAATGGTATGGAGTTATTGAAACTTACTACGTGTAAAAAAGACTAGAAATTGAATGTTTATTTTTCATTGAATGTTTACATAAAGTTGCCTTTAAGAATAGGAAAATTATATTACTATATTATTTCCGATAAGGGGACAGATAACAACCAGAGTTGTCCCCTGATCCTTCACGTAACGTGTTGACATGTCTCACACAAAGTCAATGAGGCCTGAGATGTCTCGCTGCATACGCGTCCGCCAGGGCCAGATAGTAAAATTGGCACTCGCACAGGAGTCCATGTATGCAAATAAAGTCTGCAAATATTCACCTTCCCTCCAATTTGCTTTTTGTTGATGGCTTGAAAACGGGTTGTAAGGACTTTTATTGGGTATTTATCTCCCATTCAATGTTTTGACTAATAACACGTCTTTGTTGAATACTCGATTTTGATGGTCACTTAGAGCTTTGTTGGCTATTTGTAATTATATAGCAGACCACTGCAATGATATCAGACAAATCATTACAAAATATAATATAAATATAATTGTGGTCGGACCCTTGTTACTTCTCTCTCAGCTACCAAAACAAAGTCGATCTAAACCACCAAGTAAAAGTGAAGGTAAAAAACTGAACTACCAGATCTCCCTCTATACCCCTTAACTAATCCATTTAAATCTTCTTATACTGAACCCTACCCATAACCGACTATTCAAATAATTATATGATGAATTTAATTGATTCTGAGCATATCAGCGATTATTTTTTCAAATATGACCTAGGGCTATTTATTTGTGCTATGTATTCATGTTCGCTATTTGGATTCTTAGATATGATAGAAGACAGTTTTAAGTAGGGTACCTGGCTCAAGTGGAACAATAAATAAAATAAATTTGTCTCAGGGCCTGCCTTTCAGTGCAGGATTGCGATTAATACTCATAATTTAATAGATTCACGCAAATCGAGCACTTGCAGGAAATTACCAAAAATGTTTAAAGAAATGCCTAATAATGTTCAGGTAACATCCACCAGAACACTTGTGCCAGTGTGCCATGCAAACATGGCACACTGGCTAAAAGGTAGATTGAGTGTAGCTCATTAAAGCAGTTGCTTTGGGCATTCATGAGGTTGTATGCACTTTAATGATCCTTGCACTTTATGGGTTTTATCCTCATCGTTGAATGCAATAAATGTAAGTTGCTTTGGACAAAAGCATCTGCGAAATAAATGTGATGTAATATATAGATCGTTTTTTTCTCATTGATCAATATGATTTGGCTGGGATGTAGCGTCTCATCATCATTCATTGCTGATGGCTTTTAAAATGGCAAAAACTGTGGCATTTCCTGTCCTAAGTGGCATTGAAGTTGAGTTAAGAGCCGAAACACGGGCAGCCCACGGGCCCTGGAAGCCGGGTCATCCTCCAGCCATGCACAAGGTCCACAATCAGCCTCCAAGTACTTTACATAGGAATATACAGGCCTACTTTCAGGATTTGCTTTTGACTTTCAAATGTGCCATTTCCACAGGAATTCCATTACATCAAGGTTATTTGTATTTAACCTCAGATACCCTTTTCTACATGTTTTTTAGTTTCCTGACTTAAGCATGCAACATTTTTATATATTTTTTGCTCCTTTGGAACCTTACTGATCTGTTGTCGGCAATTGATTCCCGGAACACGATAGTTTAAAACTGAAGAAAAACCAAACATTTCGATTTTGTTTTGGTATACTTTATAGTGAGATTCAGGTCATGACCAGCTTGGATTGTGTCTTATCAAGTCCTTTATCTTGTCAATGATTCTTCTGATTTAGAGTATGATTCATGGGCTTTAATGATATTCTAATACTGACTGGGTATTTTAACCCTGAGAAACTATAGATGGTGCCAATAGGGAGCGGGACAGAAAGAAAACCGGGAGGGAAAAACACAGATTGGACAATTTGACCCTGCCGGCACATAACACATTCCAAATAATGCAGGCAGGAATAACTGCTAAAAGTAAAACACAACTGGCATAACGTGCTACAATTTACATTAGTATACATGTGTCCCCTGATCCTTCATGTAACGTGTTGACATGTCTCACACAAAGTCAATGAGGCCTGAGATGTCTCGCTGCATACGCGTCCGCCAGGGCCAGATAGTAAAATCGGCACTCGCCCAGGAGTCCATGTATACAAATAAAGTCTGCAAATATCCACCTTCCTTCCAATTTGCTTTTTGTTGATGGCTTGAAAACGGGTTGTGAGGACTTTTATCGGGTATTTATCTCCCATTCAATGTTTTGACTAATAACACGTCTTTGTTGAATACTCGATTTTGATGGTCACTTAGAGCTTTGTTGGCTATTTGTAATTATATAGCAGACCACTGCAATGATATGAGACAAATCATTACAAAAAATATAATGTAAATATAATTGTGGTCGGACCCTTGGTACTTCTCTCTCAACTACCAAAACAAAGCCGATCTAAACCACCAAGTAAAAGTGAAGGTAAAAATCTGAACTACCAGATCTGCCTCTATACCCCTAAACTAATCCATTTAAATCTTCTTAGACTGAACCCTACCCATAACCGACTATTCAAATAATTATATGATGAATTGAATTGATTCTGAACATATCAGCGAATATTTTTTCAAATAGGACCTAGGGCTATTTATTTATGCTATTTATGTTCGCTATTTGGATTCTTAGATATGATAGAAGTCAGTTTTAAGTAGGATACCTGGCTCAAGTGGAACAATAAATAAAATAAATTTGTCTCAGGGCCTGCCTTTCAGTGCAGGATTGCGATTAATACTCATAATTTAATAGATTCACGCAAATCGAGCACTTGCAGGAAATTACCAAAAATGTTTAAAGAAATGCCTAATAATGTTCAGGTAACATCCACCAGAACACTTGTGCCAGTGGGCCATGCAAACATGGCACATTGGCTAAAAGGTAGATTGAGTGTAGCTCATAAAAGCAGTTGTGATGGGGTACACAGTATGGGGTACAGTGAAGAAAAAACAACGGTGGTCCTGTTCATAACTAATTTATATACATTTTGGTATGTAATAATGTAGTAATTATCATGACAATTATTTACGCGCAGGAACTTGAGGCCCTGCGCGCTCTGCATTTTCTGCGTACGGGGAGCGGAGGCCCTGTCGACATGGTCCAGTGCTTAATTCCTCAATGCAATCGCCGCTCGGACTTCCGTCAATGACGGTATAACAAGGTCTTTAAGTTTTTTGCACCGTCTTCCTGAACAACACAGTCTCACTGCGAGTTCATCAAAAATCGACGCTTTTTTTTTTGGCGTTAACTGCCGACGAAAACTGTGTCCTTGTGCATCTTCATTCGAAACAGGGGGTTTTCAACTCCCTTTCAAATCCCTCCACGGCGAAATCTGACCAATCTCCTCCGATTGGTTATTTGATTTGGCCCCGAAACGTTTTAGGGGTTAGGATAGTAGTGGTTAGGGTTAGGGTAGTAATGGTTAGGGTTCGGGTAGTAGCGGTTAGAGATAGGATTAGGGTAGTGGTAAGGGTTAGGGTAGTGGTGGTTAGGGTTACGGTTAGGGTTATGCGCTTATCACTGTTCGCCGTGAAGGGATTACTTTGAAATGAGTTGAAAAAACCCTGCGTCGAATGAAGATGCACAAGGACACCCTTTGCGTCAGCAGTTAAAGCCAAAATCTCAAAAGATGTGCTGATTTTTGACAGACTAAGAGTGGCGCATTACTGCCCCTACAGGCCACAAATAGAAGTTTGGATAGCTCACAAATCTCGCGAGACAGATTTTTAACCCGAAGGGTAATATCGTCAAGTTTAATCTCGCGAGATCTCGTGGTACGAGATCTCGTCACACCCCTAGTAATAACTCTCCTCGGCTCAGCTACAAACCTCGAAAAAGTAGAGAGCAGGTTGGAAATCATCTTCGCATTCACCATCCAAAAGAGAGGCTTCCTCTGTTACAACTCTAAAACTGACGCATAGAAAGCCCAAACCTTTATGATTCAGTAAACGTTTTTACACTGCCAATTATGCCCGTTTTATGCCCAACTAATCTGTCGGTAGTGGGGATTGACATCTATTCTGTGAAAATGAAAGAATATGTCTTGCGTGTGTTGCCTTCTTTATGTGGAAAGCAGCAGACCCCAGACACCATTTCAATCAAGGTTGAAGAGGACATTGGTGGAGGCATACCCGCCGTAGGTTAGTGATACACATTGCATCTATGCAAGAGAACGACCGTGATTGAGGAGCTGGGCATCAGGGCGGCCGCAAGGGCCGGCCCGGTGTCTTGTGTGGAAAGGTTGTTCCCAATGATGCCAATATGATCTTCCACATGAGGACTCACTCCGGGGAGAAGCCCTACAAGTGTGACCAATGCGTGAAGCGCTTCAGTCGGAAAGGCACCCTGAAGATCCACATGAGGACTCACTCCAGTGAGAAGCCCTACAGGTGTGCCCAATGCACGATGCGCTTCAGTCGGAAATACTACCTGAAGATCCACATGAGGACACGCTCCGGGGAGAAGCCCTACAAGTGTGACCAATGCACAAAGGGCTTCAGTATGAAAGGCATGCTGAATGACCACATAATGACTCACTCCGGCGAGAAGCCCTACAAGTGTGACCAATGCACGATGCGCTTCAGTCGGAAATACTACATGAAGATCCAAATGAGGACTCACTCCGGGGTGAAGCCCTACAGGTGTGACCAATGCACAATGCGCTTCAGTCATGGTTCCGCCCTGAAGTTCCACATGTCGACTCACACCGGTGAGAATCCCTACAGGTGTGACCAATGCACAAAGTGCTTCAGTTATAGCTCCGGCCTGAAGCGCCACATGAGGGCTCACACCGGCGAGAAGCCCTGCATGTGTCTGCAGTGCGACGCCAGCTACAGCGACCCAAGCAGTTTGCGTGTGCACATGCTCAAGCACACTTTGGCACAGGGTAACGGGACGCTTTGATTGAGACCTCTGTCCTGTATTGGTTGAAATTTCTGCTTTTAGTTTTTCTTTTCATCACGATTAAACGCTTCCAACTTTCGATTCACTTTCTGTTTTTATTAATTGATGTCTGTGTTGAATAACTTATTTCTAGGACACTTCTGACGGCAAAATATTTGATTTAATGTAGAGCTTGATCAGGGGAAGATACAGGCAGCAAAGTTACCAAGCATACAGTCAATGAGACGATGGGTGTACATGATTCTTGTAGGAAACGTTGACATCGTGGGTAAATACAAAGAAAACAAAGGTCAGGGGGAGGGGCCTTCGTGGAGTTTAGGATTGGCCAGAGGAGAGACCAAGTTAAATAACAATTCACAATATGGGTGAAGTGGACATGGCTGCAAGACAACACAGAAGCCTGTGGATTGGCCTGAGTACCAAACTTGGTGCCCAGAGTTGCAAATGCGAACTCTCTTAACACCTTTCAATTAGAGAGGGCGGAAGGTATCTCTAGGACCATGGAGAATGGATAGAAATTCATTGAAATTGACTAATTATTCAAACAGGGTTCATATAATTTGCATATTAAAGTTATGCTTGATTTTACCACAACATTGTCATTACCGTTCTGTTATTACAAAAAGCCTGCAAAGTTCACTTGTGAAATAGACTGCGATTGAACCCCACATTATACATGATTGTGTTCATTCCACTTACCTTTCCATTCTGTGCGCTTAATGCTTACTACCTTGGATGGATTGTATCATAATAGGCGATAATGGTTGGAGATGATCCATTTTAAAAGGTCCCTGGTTAAATGTCTAGATCTCAGTGATGCTCAGTTTAGGCCGGTCCTTCCTCTAGAATGCAGCATTATTCCAACGGGACAAAGTCAGAAGATTCCTAGCATTTGTCCCCCTTCACTCCCTGTTTGCAGCGGCGGCTGGTGATCCAATTCGTGGGTGGGTTGCAGTAATGGACGGGGGTCCTCCTTAAGAAAATATAGAATTTCTGGGATGCCCACTAGCTAAAAATGTATTCTGATTCATAGCCTACATCCTGACTTGCAGGGCCTGGACAAGGTTACACTGCTTTCACTTTCATTCCACTAGTCATTGCTATTTGACCCATGGTTGTTATTCTGATATTGTGGCATATCATGATCAATGTCCTATAGTGTTTTACCGGAGTCTCAAGTTCAATTTCAAATGCTGTTTTGGACCGTTGTATAATTTTTGTTTTATATGCTACATGCCAAATGACTTAATTAATATGTAATTTACTTGTTCCTTTTAAGTATAACATTGCATGAGGAGTCCAATTCCTCTACTGAAATGGGTAGAAAGTGCCTTTACAGCTCTCTGCTAGTTAACTTTCTGTCACTTCTCTCTGCATGTAGTTATGTTGCGCAATGCACAAATGCTGTTGAGGGAGGTAGACTATTTGATTCATTGGCTGAATTGTCCAATCAGCTCCAAATTACTACAATGAGTTGAGGTGTGTGTGTGTGTGTGTGTGTGTGTGTGTGTGTGTGTGTGTGTGTGTGTGTGTGTGTGTGGAAAGTTCCTAAGCCAGAGGGAAACTTTGAACCAATGCAAAAGGCTTAAAATGTACCACTATATCAAAACTAAAAAGAACCTGCAGAAAAAAATAATGAATTGTTATGAGCTGGAGCAGGTTAATCTGTTGAAATTTTGTTTTATTGTTTGGTTCAAAAGCTTTGATTTCTTTTAACATACGAGCTGATCATCATAATTAAAAAACTGTATAATTTATTGCTTAGGATTTTTTTAATGCTCGTTATTTTGGTTTGAATTATTTTTAACCATTACGGGGAAAGGTTACCTCCCCTTTCTCTTATTTTGCCCGCCCAGATTATTTGTTCCGAAGGCCCATGAGAAAATGAGTTACGACGTCTCTTTCCTTGAGAGACACCGTGGCTTGCCAACGAGCGAAGCATCGCAGTTGCTCAGTGTTTGGATGTACAAAACTTCGAAAAAGTAAGTTAACTAACGCCATATCATTGTGTTGCTTTAACTGTATATGGTTACCTTGTTAACATTATAATGTTGCTTTAGCATTAGCGCTACAGCTAACAGTCAAGTTACTATCGCTAACGTAAAGGTAAATAGCATCAGTTAT
The DNA here is from genome assembly GCF_031168955.1 of Gadus macrocephalus. Taxonomy (NCBI): domain Eukaryota; kingdom Metazoa; phylum Chordata; class Actinopteri; order Gadiformes; family Gadidae; genus Gadus; species Gadus macrocephalus. The sequence goes on from NC_082385.1 coordinate 30,632,944, forward strand.
GTGTGTAAATACCATGGACCTATTAAAGAAAGGACAGCGGACTAAAACATGGCACTGGGGTCAACTGAGCCGTCATTCGTCCATCCGCGGTTAAACCAGCCGTCACACAAAATCTTCGTGCGCCTCTGCTCTGAACAGCCTTGTGTGGTATCTCGCAACGTTTTCAAAATAAATGCCTTCACCTACGGTTGTGCGTTTGTGTGGATCGCTGCGAACGCTACCAGGGGCCCGTTTCAGAAAGCAGGTTCAACAAACTCTAAGTTAAAACCTTAACTCTAGGTTGACCAACTCTGAGCTGTAAAACTCTGAATTTTCGGTTTCAGAACAGGTGATAACGCTTAGTTCAATCAACTCTGAGTCAAGGTAACTCTGTGAAGCTCGTGCATGAGGATATAAAAAGCCCTCATCAATGGAACACAGATAACATGATTCACCATGGCAGCAAGTACTAACAAGCCTCGATCCTCCTACTTCTCCCCAGCGGAGTTGCAAATCTTAATGACTGCATATGCAGAAAGCGAGCATATATTTTTACTAAAAAGCAATACTATGGCAGCAGCCAAAAAGCGGGAGCTCGCGTGGAAAAATATAGCTGACCGAGTCAGAGTATTTGAGAAAAAGAAAATGTTTTCTCTTGAATGTTCCACTTATTCAACAATTATATTCCATATGTGTGCTTGTGCGCACAGGTGCAACCCAACAGGCCCCTATGGAAGCATATATGTAGCAAAATTCAAATGGCAATGCAATTTGCAATTTGCAATTCAATAAGTAATTACGTTATGCAATTGACAATGCATTATGCAATTTCATAATGTAATTTGTAAATACGTTATTCAAAGTGTATTTTAATATGCAAAGTGACAATGCAATCCTCAATTACATTTGCAAAAGTTATAACAATAAAAATACAATAACATTTTGTCAAATTCTTTGAGTTCCTTTATTCAAATTGAAAAGCTATAGCGTCCCCGTGATTGCAATCCACTTCGCCACGCTCCGTGTGTTGCGATATTCAAATGACATTTCAATCCGCAAAACGGAATCCAAAACGGAATCCAAAGAGGAAATCCAAAGAGGAATCCAAAGAGGAATCCAAAAAGTCAATATGCAAAGTGGCAAACGTATCAGCCACCAGCGGGAACTACGTCACTTTCTATTGTGTCAGACTGTTTTATGTGTGGGGGGAGGGAGTTCCAGAGCCTGGGTGCTGAACAGCTGAATGACCGGGCACCCATTCGTAATGAGTCGTGATGTGGGGATACATAGTAGTCCAGCAGAGGTTGACCGGAGGGAGCGGGAGGGAGTGTATTCTTGGAGGAGGTCCCAGAGGTAACTGGGGGCTAGGTTCTGGAGAGCTTTGTAGGTGAGGAGTGGGTGGAGACGGTGGGTCTCCCGACCCTATGTTTCGCACCCAGTGCCTGTAGCACTTTGGAAATCTTTGTGTTTACCACACTGGCGTCAAAACGTACCCGTGAGGATAAGTCGTCTATCCTATCTCCCAGAACACGCACTCTATCTACTGCATCTGTGTCTTCAACACGATTGTTCTTCACATCATCGGCCAAACTTCGGAGCGTATCAATAATCTCCATTGGTGACCATGGACCTGACACATACGAACTAGAAGTGAACAAGGAAATTACGAGCAAGTGACGTAGTTCCCGCCCAGACGCTGATTGGCTGATACGTTTGCCACTTTGCATATTGACTTTTTGGATTCCTCTTTGGATTCCTCTTTGGATTCCTCTTTGGATTCCTCTTTGGATTCCTCTTTGGATTCCTCTTTGGATTCCGTTTTGCGGATTGAAATGTCATTTGAATATCGCAACACACGGAGCGTGGCGAAGTGGATTGCAATCACGGGGACGCTATAGCTTTTCAATTTGTATAAAGGAACTCAAAGAATTTGACAAAATGTTATTCTATTTGTATTGTTAGAACTTTTGCAAATTTAATTGAGGATTGCATTGTCACTTTGCATTTTAAAATACACTTTGAATAACGTATTTACAAATTACATTATAAAATTGCATAATGCATTGTCAAATGCATAATGTAATTCCAAATTGCATTGCCATTTGAATTTTGCTACATATATGCTTCCATAGGCCCCAAACGGACTTGGCTGCAATTAAAAATGAAATATAAAAATGTAGTTCAAACAGATAAGGTATAATTTAAGTACAAGCAATTGTGATGTTGTTTAGCCTGCCCTCATTAAACAGCATTTAGTGGCTGCATTCAACATGTGATAGATATATTTAAGTAATTAGGGAAATCTGCTAAACAAAGAAAAATCCCAACACTGCCAGTATTTAAAATTGTCGATATGAAAGCAACACCTAAATGCCTTTTATACATACAAGTCTCCAAATTTGTGTTTTCGGGTTATCTTAAAATTTGACCTTCCATTATAGCCACCAGAAAAAAGGCAGTCAGTTAGAAATGATTGAAGCATATCATGTCTCTAAAGGTACGGCCACACCAACCGCGTTGCTCACGTTAGGGGCGTTGAAAATCTGCATTTTTGAATAGGGAACCATTGGTCTAGGCGCGGTGAAGCGTTGCGTTGGGGGCTTTAGGCGCGGCAGTTGCACGCAATTACGCACGTAAACGCAGTACCGCGCCCACCGCACCGACGCCCGGAGTTCAGAAAATTGAACTTTCAACGCTTCAACGCGTGACGCTAAGCCACGGTAGCCAATCAGCGTGGAGCTTGACCCGACGTCACTGGCAGAGAGTAGTGAGCTTGCGCAGAAGCATACGGCCGACATCTTTCTTTATTCTGTGTGGAAATAGTAACATAGTTACGCCATTAAATGCGTTTATGGAAACATTTCTAGCGAGAAATGTGCATTTTACTTTCAGAATGTTCGCTCGGTGAATGTGAAGGATGTTTGGTTTGATAGTTATGACGAAGAAGGAACGCTCCGTTCACTTGCATGGACATAGTCTCTGGTTGCTAAGCAACCTCAACGTCTTGGCGGACTATTTCTCTGCTGATCAACACTGCGAAGGCTGGAAACACACCAGACACACCGTGTGAAGTTATTTAACCCGATTATTGTTATTTATATCCGAGATTATTTAATCTAACCCGATCTAAACTCTATCATGCACCCAAACACGGCGGCATTTGGGTTTCCTACCTCGGACTCCAGCGCAGCCACGGCCAACATCTTTCTTTATTCTGGGTGGAAATAGTTACATAGTTACGCCATTAAATGCGTTTATGGAAACATTTTTAGCGAGAAATGTGCATTTTAATTTCATAATTTTTGCTCAGTGAATGTGAAGGATGTTTGGTTTGATAGTTATGACGAAGAGGGAACGCTCCGTTCACTTGCATGGACATGGACTCATCTAGCTGCGCTGGCGCGGTGACGCGTTGGAAGCGTTGAACCACCACACACGTCACCGATCAAGCGTAGGCGCGTTACTCGCGGTATCCAACGCGGTTGGTGTGGCCGCACCATAACGGCTCTTCCATCTCGTGCATCAGAAGGGGGGTCAGGATTATTATCTGGATCATCGGGGGAAAGAGTAGGACATTGTTCTCCTCTAATAGTGGCAATGTTGTGGAGAACCAAACATGCCACTATAATGTCACAAGCCCTTTCCGGGGTGACCCTGAGCCTACGAAGGCACTGGAACCGGGCCTTGAGTATGCCGATGGTCATCTCCACTCTGGCTCGTGTCCTGCAGTGAGCCAAGTTGTAGTGTTGCTGTGGGCAAGGGTCAGGGTCAGGGTAAGGGGTCAGCAGATAGCGCTGGCAGGGGTACCCTCTGTCTCCGAATAGATAACCATCAAACTCTCCTATGATAATACAAGATACTTTATTGTTTCAGTTGCAATAGGAGGAAACAAAATATTGATCATAGGATATAACTAAATACTGGATATATAAACTATATATACTCACCACGGGCAAATCTGGCACTCAGTGTAGACTCACGAAACATTTGTGAGTCACACAGACCCAGGCCACTTCGCTTCCACATTATTTATCATGTGGGCTGCGTCACATATGATCTTCACAGTGGAGAACAGTAATTAGCTGTATAGTGAAGCATATTTCATTTGGAATGTTAAAGGCTACTATTTAGGCCTACCTGTACATTAATGCTGTGGACAGATTTCCTATTCACATAATCTCCTTCATTTATTGAAGGAGCTATGATAGGAATGTGAGTGCCATCTATGCAGCCAATCACAACTGGAAACCCTAACATATATCAGATTGACTGATTAGTGCTTCAAGTCTCAAAGCTTTATGACATGAATGAATTACTGCTTAGACTGATGCCTGCAATTCTGTGGAACTCTTCTTCGAGAAGTCTGGTGGGTCTGTGACTTGGGAACACTACAAACGTGCATAGTAGCCGTTTCAGTGCAAGTGTCACATTTCGGACAGCCCGACAGACAGTTTCCTTGGACACATGCTCTGCATCACCGACGTTATACAAAAAACTGCCGTTGGCAAAAAAACGAAGTGCAATACAAAGAATTTGCTCTGAACTGAGCGTGTCCACGATGTGTCATGTGAGCGATGTGAGGGCCGAGAATATTGTTTGTATTAATTATTGATGATGCAGAGAAACGGAAACGCTCAAACAGGTAGCTACTCATCAGGGAATGATAAAACATCCAAGTATCTGCGCCTCGACATCAACTGGCTCTTCAATAAAAGGACACGCCATGTCTGCCACTGCCTTCAGTCTGCAGGCTTCAACTTAAGAGCAGGAGAAACTCGGGGTTAGTTGAAGAAAACCTGCCAGCGAGCAGGTTAGGTTCACGGAGTATGTTCTCAGGGTAACTGACTCAGAGTAAAGCTGAACTGGCCTTGTGAAACTGAAAAACCAGAGTTTCCCTCATCTCAGGGTTAACTAACTCAGAGTTTTCACTAAACCTGCTTTCTGAAACGGGCCCCAGATCGGCGTGAAAACGTCCACAACAAACAAGGGTTTTCAAAAGACCAAGCATGCACGTGAGGTTTTCAAAGGATATGTTCTCAAAATCTGTATAGTAAAATCACATGGTTCCGTGTGTACAAGCAGTCGGGGCAACAGTTAGTATAGTCATATCAGTCCGTGCCGGAACTTATCTATTATTTTGTCTAGGGATCGACCGATATATCGGTCGGCCGATATTCGCGGTTTTTACGTGTATCGTATCGGCCGATACGCGGCTGATTTTCGCCGATATATATATATATATATATATATATATATATATATATATTATTTTTTTACTTGTTCTACCTCACCTGTTTTTAATATTTGTTAAATATTGTTCATCTACTTGTTCTTACTTGTTCTACTTCACCTGTTTTTACTATTTGTTAAGTATTGTGTTTTTTAATTGAAGTTCAATAAATGTTCCTACAAAAAAATCGGCTCAAGAAAATCGGTATCGGCTAAGGCTGATGAAAAAATATCGGTATCGTATCGGCCCTAAAAAATCGGTTCCGGTCGATCCCTAATTTTGTCTATACCTCACTTCAAAGTGCCAACATAATGCAATTTTCATAGGCCAAAATATGCATAGGTGAGGTTTTCAAAGGACATTTTCTCAATCTATACAGTAAAATCTCATGGTTACTTGTGTACAGGTAGTCAGCACAAGGGTTAATATTAGGGCTGTAACGATGCACAAATTCACGATTCGGTTTGTATCACGATTTTTGACCCACGGTTCGATACATCCCACGATTCTTTTAAATTGAAAAAGCATTTTATTTAAATAACACTTAAATACCAATTATCTTAATGTAACATTTAATAACAAATAATTTGGAACACTGAACAGATTTGAACCGAAATAATACTATTAAAGTATAGCTAAATTAATAAAGAAATAACCAAAGATTGCAGTTGGAGGATGCTTTTTGCTGGTAGGCATAATAGGGCCCCTTTAACTGTTTGGTTGGTTTATTCAAATATCCTTATTAGCGCTTTTTATTAGGCTATGTAGCTTAAATAATGACATAATCAGGCCGTATAGAATGCAACATGTTTAATAGCCTAACTTTCAATAGATGAGGAAAAACATGAACGTCGCAATAACGAGGCATAGTGTTACGAGTAGCATATGTGTGTGCGGGAGAATGGCAGTATGCGTGTGTGAGTGACGTCAGCGAGTGAGTGGACGAGCGAGGAGAGCGAGCGGTAGCGCGTGTGTCTAGTGAAGAAGCGAACGAGTCCGGTAGAATAAAGTACCCATCCTGTCAATAATCGGTGGCCGCTTCATTCCGACCTATAAGCAGACAAGCTGCCAGTCAAATCACACAAAACAATAGAGACAGGATCACACAGGCAATTTTTTTCGCGCTTGTCCCACTCTGGATAAATGTCGTTCATATCGCATATGAGGACTTCGACGGCTGTGGAGAAATGCAATCCTCCGTAGCCATGGAGAGCTGTGATCACAGAGAGGGCATCTTGTCACATATTTACGGCATCGATAGGAGGGGGCGCTGTCAGCAGACTATTATTTAGACAAATTATTAGCAAATTTCAATCGGACAATTTGACCGAAGAGTTAGAAAGGGCATATCGCGCTACTGCCTTCTCACACCGCGAGACAGGTTCGTGGCTTTGAGTATCGCAATTTTCGGTTTGATACGCGTATCGTTACAGCCCAAGTTAATATGGTCATGTCAGTCCGTGCCGGAACTTATCTATTATTTTGTCTATAGCTCACTTCAAAGTGCCAACATAATGCAATTTGCATAGGCCAAAATATGCATAGGTGAGGTTTTCAAAGGACATTTTCTCAAAATCTATACAGTAAACTTGCATGCTTCCGTGTGTACAGGTAGTCAGCAGAACGGTTAATATGGTCATGTCAGTCCGTACCCAAACTTACCTATTATTTTGTCTATAGCTCACTTCAAAGTGCTAAAATAATGCATTTCTAACAGACAAAATATGCATGAGGTTTTCAAAGGACATTTTCTCAAACTATACAGTAAAATCACATGGTTCCTTGTGTACTAATAGTCAGTACAACACTCAGTATGGTCATATCACTCACTGCAAGAAGTCGTCTACACTTGACTTCAACTTATAACCACAATGCAATATCTGCAAACTCTGCAATGCAAACTCTAACTCTTTGTATGTGTTTATCCTCAACAGCCATAGTTCTTACAAAAACGATAAATGCCTTGTCTGAGCTCTTGTTGTATTGGGTTACTCATAGATTTTGAGAAAATGTCCTTTGAAAACCTCACTGATGCATATTTTGCCCTATGCAAATTGCATTATGTTGACACTTTGAAGTGAGCTATAGACAAAATTATACATAAGTTCCGGCATTGACTGATATGACCATACTAAATGTTATACTGACTACTTGTACACAAGTAACCATGTGATTTTACTATATACATTTTGAGAAAATGTCTTTTGAAAACCTCACCTATGCATATTTTAGCCTATGCAAATTGCATTTTGCGGCCGAGATGAGTTTTCTCAGAAGGGTGGCTGGCGTCTCCCTTAGGGATAGGGTGAGAAGGTCAGCCATCCGTGAGGAACTCGGATTAGAGCCGCTGCTCCTTTACTTAGAAAGGAGTCAGCTGAGGTGGTTCGGGCATCTAGTAAGGATGCCCACTGGGCGCCTTCCTTGGGAGGTGTTTCAGGCACGTCCAGTGGGGAGGAGACCTCGGGGATGACCCAGGACTAGGTGGAGAGATTATATCTCAACACTGGCCTGGGAACGCCTCGGGATCGCCCCGTCAGAGCTGGTCAATGTGGCCCGGGAAAGGGAAGTCTGGGGCCCCCTGCTTGAGCTGCTCCCCCCCGCGACCCGATTTTTTTCAAAGTGATAAATTATTATACATAATTAATATTATAAAATGATTATAAAGATGACCCCCCCCCGATAGTATCGGCTATCGGCGATCGCTAGGGGGCGCTATCGGACGATGGAAGCTTGTAGACGATTGCCCAACCCTAGTGCTGACTAACTGTACACACGGAACCATGTGATTTTACTGTACAGATTTTGAGAAAATGTCCTTTCAAAACCTCACTTATGCATATTTTAACCTTTGCAAATGGCATTATGTTAGCACTTTGAAGTGAGCTATAGACAAAATAATAGATAGATATAATAGATACGTTTTTATTTTGAGAACGTTGCGAGATACCGCACAAAGGCTGTTTAGAGTAGAGGCGCACGAAGATTTTGTGTGACGGCTGGCTTAACCGCGGATGGACGAATGACGGTTCACTTGACCGCAGTAACATGGCCGCCCATTCATTCCTATAATACACACACTGTAACTCTAGTGTGCACCTCAGCATTCAAGGGGCATCACACGAGAATGGGCACAATTCAACAAAGGGGGTACAGGCACTGATCTCTACTGCTTGGATACCAAGGGAATGCAATGTTTAACAATGTCTGCTCACCATACAACAATCGAACACAACTGTATTTTACCGGCCACTGGACCGCAGTAGTTCTAGCGTTTTATTGAGATCATTTATGACCTGTTAAACTCACCCTAAATCCCTATGGTGCATTCCAGGCATCCCGTGTTTTCACACCCTTACCCTCTGGTACTCCCAGTTTTAGCGAGTAGGGTCTGTCTGCGTCCTGCGAGACGGAGGCGTAACTTGTAGTGGGCGTAAATTGTAGTAGGAGGCGTAACTTGTACTAGGAGGCATAACTGGTACTTTTCTCAACCGCGGTCCATCTTCCTCTTTTCGGGCTACAAAAAAAGAGCCTTGGTTCAGACGAGATCTTCCTTGAAGTCGGATCTTCAGATATTCATGACGGTAAGTAAAAAGAACTGGATTAACAAGAATGATTTTTTTTAATGAACTCTAGAACTAGGGCAGACTACTTGTGGTTGTGATACTGTTTAACATTCTTTACGAAATGTTTGAACGCTTTGGAAGAAACCCCAGCTTTCGCCACCTTGGTGAAGTTAGTTCGATGCACACGTTTGAGATGCACACTGAACACTCACAAAATGCTCTATACTCTACAGGCTAGTAGGGCATTGACTTTTGCCCAAAAATCATATTCGAAGTTCGTTTGTATATTAATATTAATATTTGAATATATTCGAATATTTATTAATAATATTTTGACCATTAAAGGCATATTGTACGATTTTCAGTGATATGCACTTTTTAATATGTTGTTGAAATTGGTTTATACATCCAGACAGCAATAAATAACTTATGGGCAATGAAAAAGAAGCGAAAAAAAAACGAATTCTGTATCTGCTATAAACCTGTTAAAATGCTTACCAATCGGAGACATTGTACCCGAATCTAAAGAACCAATCACAAGCCTGCGCGTTCTCTCCCCTCTGTGTACGAGCCTGAGCCGGCCTGAGCGCGTTCACGGAGGGCAAAGAAAGCGTTGTTATCATAGTAGTTCATGACAGTGGACTAGACCTAGTGAGCCTACAACGTTAACACGATGGAAGAAAAAAAACAGAAGTTACCACTGCCACCGTTACTTGCCCCGGTTCATCCTCAAAAGGCAAGAAAAGGAAAGACAGAAAATGAAAAGGCAGCAACAAAAAAAAAGTTGGAGAATGCTCGAGGAAAAACGAGAATAAATATTGGATTCGCTTTTCAGCGATGGCGACAGCTGAGGGAGTTGAATGGCCTGAAAAGTGACGCAATGGTTGCCGTTGAAGTAAGCCGTAAGCAGCATTAGCGCTCGTGCACGGCTCTGTGTCGAGGGGTTGGGGCAGGGAGTCCTGAAGGGTGGGGGAGGAGTTAAACGGAACTCCGAAGAGAAGCTAATTTCAAATCATGCTAGCTCTCTCACATCGTACAGTATAGCTTTAAATGCCTTCAGTAAGACCTGGGCTGAATCCCAATACTTAGTACATACTATTTCTGTTCAGTGTCTACTGAACAGAAGCGTTCTACGCATAGCTGAAGACCGTACTACACTGTCAAGTGTAGTACTGTCTACAGCTATGCGTGGAACGCTTCTGAACGCTTCCGAACACCGCCGAAACTCCACCGGATGTTTGGAGATGACGTATCTCCCCTCAGATGCCGGCAAAACTACCTTGATAAGTTACCTGTTTTCCGTCTTGTCATCGTTGCTATAAAATTAAAAATGTCTCTTTTTACTTAATCATGACTTACTTTACTTTTTTACTCTTTTTAATGACTATTTTTTCGCCGCTTTCTACAACGTCTTTCCAAGCCGCTGTTGGTAGTGTCGGGTCAGCCATCACTTCTTCGTTCGTTACCAGACTCCGGTTGCTTTGTGGGATAGCGTAGTGACCTACCGTTGTATACTGTGGCGGTAGTACCAATGGGTAGTACGCATTCTTTAACGTTTTCCGTACTACACAATGCGTACTGAGCATTCGGACGCGCTATATTTGTGGCGTACTACAAAATGCATACTATAAGTATGAGTATTCGGATTCAGCCCTGGATTGGGTTTTGCGAGGTTTGTTTACCGGCGTTGCTATGGTTACCGGTCTTGCGTGTTCCAACGGTTTATTGGGTTTCTGATAAATCGCTGTCTAATCAATACTTCATTCACTGCCTCTTCCGTGGTCATTACAATATTATGAATAGACTGCGTCGGGTTCTCCGACGTCTCTCCCTCTTGGCCTGCCCATAACAGGTTCGAATATTAAGGGCTGCCTAATATTCGTTCGAATTTTGATTTATTTTTTGATATTCGAATTATATTCGAATTACGAAGTTCGAAGTCAAAGCCCTACAGGCTAGTAGATGTTGCTTGCTTCTTTCTGCCCCGAGTTTGCACAGTGCAACAATGATGACGTACCTGAGAAATCCATGTATTGAAGACCGGCAAATATATATAAAATGAAGGCTTGTAATGTGATCGCTATAATATGAAGGCTTTATCGTAACTATCCTCCTGTTAGTGACATTGTTCTTGTCTTGTTTCTATCATAATATTTATTTTAATTCATTGTTTTCTATCTCATGCAGGACCTTGAAAACATGCAGCAAGCGATCAATAACAAAATGTATTCAATGAAATTCTTTGAATTATTAATCTGCTGTCTTTTTGTTAAAGGTATAAAGGGATAAAGTAGGCTAAACTTAAGCAGGTTCCCCACGTTAAACTTCTATATGCATTACATGTCATTGTAATTGTAATAGGCTTCTTTTCTTAAATGCATATGACTCAGGGATGTCAGTTTCAAGTAAGGCTATGATTAAGCTAATCAAGAGCATATCAAGATTAATCTAATATTTTTAGATTAATCTTTTAGATATTTTTAAATGAGCGGGTCGGGTGCATTTTTTTTATATAAGGCCAAATATTTGAGGTCAGAGTTGCGGTCATTTATGTACCCGCGCACCACTGATGCATACAGATCACTTCTGCGATTTAGAAAAGTACTAGACACGCCTCCGACTACAAGTTACGCCTCCTACTGCAAGTTACGCCTCTGTCATGCAGGACGCAGACAGATACTATTGGTTCTAGCTGGTTATTTACGGGCAGAAAAGTGTACCTGGAACGCATTATTATAGGCATGTTTTCCCCTTCACACCTGATTCAAATCAAAGGGTTATTAGCAGATTTCTGCAGAGCTTGATATCATGGTATTGAGTTGATGAGATGAACTATAAAATATGTAAACAAATCAAGGATGTAATATAATTTCATAGAACTCATTTTAAGTATTAGGCTAATGTAATTCACTAACATGCTTTCTTATATCTTCTTACAACTTGCACCTGGACTATATGCAATGTAAAAAATTTAGTACTGATTTTACTTTGTTGTCTCTACGCAGGCCAGCTCATCAAGTGCTTACATTCAGCAGCTTCTCTCAAGTGATGTCGGCTGCCAGAAAGAACACCTGGAAACGCATTTTTGTAGGCACACAGCCATCCTTAAAGTCTTTGCAGCCCCATTTTAAAAGTGAAGGTGTGTACTTCCCTCATTGAGTATTTTTTTTCTTTGATGTAGTAGATTCTAGGCGGCATAGATTCTAGGCTGATGCTAGATTCTAACTGCGCTAAAAAGCCTGGTCCTCTTTGGAAAAGCATCAGGACCAATTAATTAACCAGGCCCTGCTAAAACACGAGTCAAACTTGGGAGTTGCATTTCAAAGATGGAATCAGTCAAGAGCCCAGAAGGGTTTCAACACAGTTGCCACATGTTGTGAGCAGATCACTTTGCGCTGGTGTTCGTTGAGTGTCCTTAACCTGGCCAACCACTTGAACTTTGAGTCTAGGGAGGAGGGTGCTGGAGGAGACGTCCCTCTCCAAAACTGTGAATCTTTGTCAGCAGTACACATTTTAAACCCTCTGTGTCAATGTAACATACATTTAAGGAGTTTATATCATGTGTACAAATACACAATGTCTCCCTTTATGCAAATAATGTATCATAACAATAGATTTTTCCTTTTTTTCTCCCTCTGCAAAAGACTGCGATGCCTTTAGAGACCGTAGCACTCATCGCAACGCCACCTCAGAGATTCCGGGTGAGGACGCCCCTGGCTCCTCCCACATGTCCATCCACAGCGAGGAACTGAAGATTCTGAGCGTCTACGGAAAAGGGGAGGGCCCCTTGGCGACAGACGGCCATGACACCCTCTTCACCGCGTCTGAAGTGGAGGCCTTGAACTCTCTGTCTGCGGACCACAGTTTGGCCGAGAGCCTGGAGCGCGGCGAGCGGCTGGTCTGCCGCGAGGAGCTGAGTGTGCAGGTTGGAAATCATTCAACATCCAAAAGAGAGGCTTCCTCTGTTACAACTCTAAAACAGACCCATAGAAAGCCCACACCTTTACGATTCAGTAAACGTTTTTACACTGCCAAATATGCCCGTCTTGTGCCCAACTTTTCCCCTGTGTGATCCGCGGCTTTACACTGACCGAGGTAATTTACGGGCTTTATTTCGCACCCCTATTAACCCTCTCTGACCCTACACATATTGGAGGTTTGATTTTGTAAATGCGATTAGACAGCTTAGCGGTTCTAGGGGCCAGGCTTGGGTAGAGGTGTTACTGCATTGTCTCTCCAACAGAGACGATGCAGCGATATCAACATGAATAGTTGTAATTGGAGAGACGGTGAAATTCGCGAGCTGCTTACCATCATGGGAGAGAAGGTGATGCAGTCGCATTTAAAGAAGGCGAAAGATTGTTGATCTAAGAGAAAGTACCAGGCAAACTTTCCTTACAATGCTTCGTCAGCAAAGTGGTTAGCAAAATAAAGAATATTTCGGCATTTTTGCACTTGCAAATAGTTAATCACGTTTTAGCCTACACTCAGATGTGAACTCATTCTTGCATGCGAGGGTCTTGAATCAAAAAATATATATATATTTTTTGCTATTCATTGTTAAGAGTCCTACTCTGCGTGTGAAGGCCCGCCTTCTCCTGTGAACCAAGCAAGCCAGCTCTGAGACAAAGGGGGATTTTACCCCCTTGGTTTTACACAGGAAAGACATTGAAATTGCAGGGCGTGCCAAGCCGCGACCGAACCAGCTTGGCAGTGTAAAAATGCTTAATGTGTCGTTAGTGGGGATTGACAGCTATTCTGTGAAAATGAAAGAATGTCTTGTGTGTGTTTCCTTCTTTATGTGTAAAGCAGCAGACCCCAGACACCAATTCAATCAAGGTTGAAGAGGATATTGGTGGAGGCTTGCCCGCCGCAGGTTGGTAATACACATTGCATCTATGCAAGCAATCGACCTGGATCAACTGAGAATGTACTCGATTCTGCCTCCGCTAAAAAGAAAAGCGTCATGACAAGCGCCCTGCTAAAACACGAGTCAAACTTGGGAGTTGCATTTCAAAGATGGAATCAGTCAAGAGCCCAGAAGAGTTTCAAGACAGTTAAATATTGTTAAAATGTTGAGCTTTGAGTCTAGGGAGGAGGGTGCTGGAGGAGACGTCCCTCTCTAAAACTGTGAATCTTTGTCAGAAGTACACATTTTAAACCAGTTGTCAATGTCGCATACATTTAAAGAGTTTCTTTCATGTGTACAAATTAGGGCTGTTAAAATTGCTCAAAAATGACATTCGAATGTTCGTTTGGAAAGAAATCACGAATTCGAACTATTCGAATATCTGGTTGCCTATTTTACACAGTTGCCGTCAATATGTCAATAATGCGACAAAACCATGGTTCAAATTAGTTGTGTGTGTGTGTGTGTGTGTGTGTGTGTGTGTGTGTGTGTGTGTGTGTGTGTGTGTGTGTGTGTGTGTGTGTGTGTGTGTGTGTGTGTGTGTGTGTGTGTGTGTGTGTGTGTGTGTGTGTGTGTGTGTGTGTGTGTGTGTGTGTGTGTGTCGTTGAGAGTGCTGGGCGGCGGCTTCCTGCTGGGCATTTCCTTACTTTAAAACGAGGGACATCGCGAACAGACAGGCTCATTCACAAAGCAGTTAGGCGCTTGTACCGCGGGAGTGTTTTTTCACATTCGAATATTATCAGGGACATCGCGAACAGACAGAGGCTCACTCACAAAGCAGATAGGCGCTTGTGTAACCGAGCGTTGGCACTTAGATATTTATATGACAAGAATGACACAAGCGTGGAAGGGAAAATAGTCTTGTTTACTTAGTACATATCAGAAGTCACCCAGTCACAGCGTGAGAGCTGGAATACCTATATCCAAGTACGGAAACCCCGAGGGGATAAAATACATTCGCTCTTCACAATACTAGTCCGTTACACTTGTACCGCGGGAGTGTTTTTTCACATTCAAATATTATGAGGGACATCGCGAACAGACAGAGGCTCATTCACAAAGCAGATAGAGGCGCTCGTACCGCGGGAGTGTTTTTTCACATTCGAATATTAATTTTCACGTTCGAATTCGCGTTTTTGGATACATTTCGAACGAACATTCGAACTTCGAATATTCGTTGACAGCCCTAGTACAAATACACAATGCCTCCCTTTATGCAAATAATGTATAAAAACAATTGCTTTTTCCTTTTTTTCTCCCTCTGCAGAAGACTGTGATGCCTTTGGAGACCGTAGCACCCAGCGCGGCGCCACCTCAGAGATTCTGGGTGTGGACACCCCTTGCTCCTCCCACATTTCCAGTCACAGCGAGGAGCTGAAGATTCTGAGCATCTACGGAAAAGGGGAGGGCCCACTGGTGGTGGACGTCCATGACACCCTCTTCACTGCGTCAGAAGTGGAGGCCCTGAACTGGCTGTCTGCGGACCACAGTGTGGCCAAGAACCTGAAGCGCGGCGAGCGGCTGGTCTGCCGCGAGGAGCTGAGTGTGCAGGTTGGAAATAGGGTTGCTGCGGTGTGGACATTTTCACACCGAGTAATATACTCGTGTCAACACCGGTATTATTGGTATAAACGGTATTAACTAGATCAACCGCCATCTTCTCCGTCAACTCTCCTCTCACACTCGGTGACAGCGGCTGGCAGCTCGCCAATTCTCTGCGTCTTATAACGTTCTATATATAACAGTATAATATAATTGTATACATCATAATATCACGTCCAAAAGCTCTGTGCTTCTCCGGATGGCCGTCGCACGGGGAGCTCACGTAGGGATTGGGCTTCGTGGGGTTTGTTTACCGGCGTTGCTATGGTTACCGCTCTTGTAAGGAAGCATGCCAATTCTCGGCGCGCCAATTCTCTTCCGCACAGAGCAGACTTGTGGCCTATTCTACACATTTGTATTTTCTTAATTATAATTATATTATTCATTTTTACTGAATTTGTATTTTATTAATGAAAGAAAAAAAGAAAAAACTCGCAGTTGCCGGTGTGTCAACACCGGTAACACTGGTAATACCGTATACCGTGGCAACCCTAGTTGGAAATCATCTTCACATTCACCATCCAAAAGAGAGGCTTCCTCTGTTACAACTCCAAAACACACCCATAGCAAGCCCACACCTTCATTATTTAGTAAACGTTTTAGCCTACACTCGGATGTGAACTCATTCTTGAATGCAAGGGTCTTGAATCAAATTTCTTTTTTGCAATTCATTGTAAAAAGTCCTCCAGTGTGGAGCCCTGCCTTCTCCTGTGAACCAAGAAAGCCAGCTCTCAGACGAAGGGGGATTTTATCAGCTTGGCAGGGTAAAAATGCCTAATCTGTCGTAAATGGGGATTGACAACTATTCTGTGAAAATGAAAGAATATTTATTTTGTGTGTTTCCTTCTTTATGTGGAAAGCAGCAGACCCCAGACACCATTTCAATCAAGGTTGAAGAGGATATTGGTGGAGGCATGCCCACCTTAGGTTAGTAATGCACATTGCATCTATGCAAAAGAAACAACCTTTATAAACTGAGAATGTACTAGATTCTACCTTCTCAGCAGGAGCCTTTAACCCTTGACCATCCAAAGGGCGACAAGGAAAATGCATAATCAACAAATAGAAGTTAGAAAGAATGTCCAAATATAATGCTTCCAATACGCAAGTGTGTACAAAGTACATACTGAATATCTTTGTGAAAATGATTAATTAAAACATTACTTTCTGTTTGTTTTCCTCTCTGAAGAAGAAGACAATGACATTAGAGACTGCAGCACGCAGCGCGGCGCCACCTCGGAGAGTCTGCGTGTGGACGCCCCTGGCTCCTCCCACATGTCAAGTCACAGCAGAGAGCTGCGCATCCTGAGCATCTACGGAAAAGGGGAGGGCTCACTGGCGGTGGACGGCCATGACACCCTCTTTGCCGTGTCAGAACTGGAGGCCTTGAGCTCGCTGTCCGCAGACCACAGAGTGGCCAAGAGCCTGAACTGCAGCGTGCGGCTCGTCCGCCTTGAGGAGCTGACTGGGCATCAGGGCGGCCGCAAGGGCCGGCCCGGTGTCTTGTGTGGAAAGGTTATTCCCAACAATGCTAATATGATCGTCCTCATGAGTACTCACTCTGGGGAGAAGCCCTACAAGTGTGACCAATGCACAAAGCGCTTCAGTAAGAGAGCCACCCTGAAGCGCCACATGTCGACTCACACCGGCGAGAAGCCCTACAGGTGTGACCAATGCACGAAGCGCTATCGACGGAAATGCAACCTGAAGTACCACATAATGACTCACTCTGGGGAGAAGCCCCACAAGTGTGACCATTGCATGAAGCGCTTCAGTAAGAGAGGCACCCTGAAGCGCCACATGTCGACTCACTCCGGTGAGAAGCCCTACAAGTGTGACCAATGCATGAAGTGCTTCGGTCAGAAAGGCAACCTGAATTACCACATAATGACTCACTCTGGGGAGAAGCCCCACAAGTGTGACCATTGCATGAAGCGCTTCAGTCAGAAAAGCACCCTGAATAAACACGTAATGACTCACTCTGGGGAGAAGCCCTTCAAGTGTGACCAATGCACGAAGTGCTTCAGTCAGAAAGGCCACCTGAAGAGCCACATGAGGACTCACTCCGGGGAGAAGCCTTACAAGTGTGACCAATGCACGATGTGCTTCAGTCTGAAAGGGCCCCTGAAAATTCACATGAGGACTCACACCGGGGAGAAGCCTTACAGCTGTGACCAATGCATGAAGCGCTTCAGTCGGAAAAGCACCCTGAAGATCCACCTGAGGACTCACTCCGGTGAGAAGCCCTACAAGTGTGACCAATGCATGATGTGCTTCAGTCAGAATTACATCCTAAAGAACCACGTGAGGACTCACTCCGGGGAGAAGCCCTACAAGTGTGACCAATGCACAAAGCGCTTCAGTCGGACAAGCCACCTGAAGTTCCATGTGAGGACTCACACCGGGGAGAAGCCCTGCGTGTGTCTGCAGTGCAACGCCAGCTACAGCGACCCAAGCACTTTGCGTGTGCACATGCTCAAGCACACTTTGGCACGGGGTAATGGGACGCTTTGATTGAGAGCTCTGTCTAGCATTGGTTGAAATTACTGCTTTAGTTTTTCTTTTCATCAAGATTAAACGCTTCCAACTTTCGATTCACTTTCTGTTTTTATTAATTGATGTCTGTGTTGAATAACTTATTTCTAGGACACTTCTGACAGCAAAATATTTGATTTAATGTAGAGCTTGATCAGTGGAAGATACAGGCAGCAAAGTTACCAAGCATACAGTCAATGAGACGATGGGTGTACATGATTCTTATAGGAAACGTTCACATCGTGGGTAAATACAAGGAAACAAAGGTCAGGGGGAGGGGCCTTCGTGGATTTTAGGATTGGCCAGAGGAGAGACCAAGTTAAATTGCAATTCACAATATGGGTGAAGTGGACATGGCTGCAAGACAGTTAAAGGAATCTACACAACAAAAGAAGCCTGTGGATTGGCCTGAGTATCAAACTTGGTGCCCACAGTGGCAAATGCAAACTATCTAAACACCTTTCAATTAGAGAGGGCGGGAGGTATCTCTAGGTCCATGGAGAATGCATAGAAATTCATTGATATTGTCAAATTATTCAAACAGGGTTCATATAATTTGTATATTAAAGTTATGCTTGACATTGCCACAACATTGTCATTACCATTATCTTCGTTATTACAAAAAGCATGCAAAGTTCACTTGTGAAATACACTGCGATTGAACCCCACATTATACCTGATTGTGTTCATTCCACTTACCTTTCCATTCTGTGCGCTTAATGCTAACTACCTTGGATGGATTGTATCATAATAGGCGATAATGGTTGAAGATGATCCATTTTAAAAGGTCCCAGGTTAAATGTCTAGATATCAGTGATGCTCAGTTTAGGCCAGTCCTCCCTCTTGAAGGCAGCATTATTCTAACGGGACAAAGTCAGAAGATTCCTTGCATTGGTCCCCCTTCACTCCGTTTGCAGCGGTGGCTGGTGATCCAATTCGTGGGTGGGGTGCAGTAATGGACGGGGGTCCTCCCCAAGAAAATATAGAATATGTTTCTGGGATGCCCACTAGCTAAAAATGTATTCTGATTCATAGCCTACATCCTGACTTGCAGGGCCTGGACAAGCTTACACTGCTTTCACTTTCAGTCCACTGGCCATTGCTATTTGACCCATGGTTGTTATTCTGATATTGAGCCATATCATGATCAATGTCCTATAGTGTTTTACCGGAGTCTCAAGGTCAATTTCAAATGCTGTTTGGGACCGTTGTATAATTTTTTTTTTATATGCTACATGCCAAATGACTTAATTAATATGTAATTTACTTGTTCCTTTTAAGTATAACATTGCATGAGGATTCCAATTCCTCCACTGAAATGGGTAGAAAGTGCCTTTACAACTCTGCTAGTTAACTATCTGTCACTTCTCTCTGCATGTAGCTATGTTGCGCAATGCACGAAAGCTGCTGAGGGAGGTAGCCTATTTGATTCATTGGCTGAATCGTCCAATCAGCTCCAAATTACGGTACTACAATGAGTTGAAACACAAGACACAGTTTAGTGGCAAGTGTTTCTTTAATACTCTTAGTAGGATAACAAACCTACCATGGTTAATCGTTCCTTATGTCGTATGGTCATATACAGGGGTTGGGTTTGTGTCGGGTCTCTTCTTTTTCTTTTTACTAATTGTGTGTGTGTGTGTGTGTGTGTGTGTGTGTGGAAAGTTCCTAAGCCAGGGGGAAACTTTGAACGAATGCAAAAGGCTTAAAATGTACCACTATATCAAAAAAAAATAATGAATTGTTATGAGTTGGAGCAGTGGATTTCTGTTTTTCATTTCTTGTTTAATGGTTTCGGTTAATCTGTTCAAATACTGTGTTATTGTTTGGTCCAAAAGCTTTGATTTCTTTTAACGTACGAGCTGAACATCATCATAATTAAAAAAAAAAACGTTATAATTTGAACTGTATAATTTATTGCTTAGGATATTTTTAATGCTCGTTATTTTGGTTTGAATTCTTTTTAACCATGTCCTATAAAAAAAATAATAATAATTACGGGGAAAGGTTACCTCCCCTTTCTCTTATTTTGCCCGCCCAGATTATTTGTCCCGACCGCCCATGAGAAAATGAGTTACGAACGGGTTCACATAGTTCTTTCCTTGAGAGACACCGTGGCTTGCAAACGAGCGAAGCATCGCAGTTGCTCAGGGTTTGGATGTACAAAACCTCGAAAAAGTAAGTTAACTAACGCCATATCATTGTGTTGCTTTACTGTATATGGTTACCTTGTTAGCATTATAATGTTGCTTTAGCATTAGCGCTACAGCTAACAGCCAAGTTACTGTCGCTAATGTTACGGTAGATAGCATCAGTTATGTGTGTAAATACCATGGACCTATTAAAGAAAGGACAGCGGACTAAAACATTGCCGCCCAGTCATAACTATAAATACACGCACTGTAACTCGAGTGTGCACCTCAGAAAGCAAGGGGCATCACACGAGAATGGGCACAATTCAACAAAGGGGCTACTGGCAATGATCTCTACTACTTGGATACCAAGGGAATGCAATGTTTAACAATGTCTGCTCACCATACAACAAACGAATACAACTGTATTTTACCGGCCACTGGACCGCAGTAGTTCTAGCGTTTTACTGATGAGATGATCGACCTGTTAAACTCATCCTAAATACATATGGTGCGTTCCGAGCAACCCGTGTTTTCGCACCCTTCTACCCTCTTGTATTCCCAGTTACAGCTGGTTATTTACGGGCAAAAAAGTGTACTTGGAACGCACTATTATAGGCATGTTTTCCCCTTCACACTTGATTCAAATCAAAGGGTTATTAGCCGATTTCTGCAGAGCTTGATGTCATGGTATTGAGTTGTTGAGATGAACTATAAAATATGTAAACAAATCAAGGATGTAATATAATTTCATATAACTCATTTTAAGTATTATTTAATTCACTAAACATGCTTCTCTTATATCTTCTTACAACTTGCACCTGGAATACATACAAGGTAAAAAAATAAATTTACTGATTTTTCTTTGTTGTCTCTACGCAGGCCAGCTCATGAAGTGCTTACATTCAGCAGCTTCTCTCAAGGGATGTTGCCTGCCAGACCGAAAACCTGGAAACGCATATTTGTAGGCAGAAAGCTGTCCTTAAAGTATATGAAGCCCCATTTTAAAAGTGAAGGTGTGTACATTACTCATTGAGTATTTTTTTTCTTTGATTTGGTAGATTCTAGGCAGCATAGATTCTAGGCTGATGCTAGATTCTTCCTGCACTAAAAAGCCTGGTCCTCTTTGGAAAAGCATCAGGACCAGCGCCCTGCTAAAACACGAGTCAAACTTGGGAGTTGCATTTCAAAGATGGAATCAGTCAAGAGCGGCAGCAGGGGCGGCAGTAGCCTAGGAGGGAGAGCGGGTTGGCTGGTAACCTGGAGGTTGCTGGTTCGATCCCCGGCTTCTCCTAGCTGGGTGTCGAGGTGTCCTCGACAAGGTACCTAACCCTGACTGATGTCGTGATGTCGAAGACAGACATCCTGTCTGTCTTCGACAGCTGCTGCTGGAACAGAGACTTCCAACTCTCCAGCAGTAGCGCCCCAAGGCCAGATATGCGCCCAGCGGGAAAACTGATGATGATGATGAGCCCAGAAGGGTTTCAAGACAGATGCCACATGAGCTGGTTTATCATTCTCAAACATCAATGAATTCATAATGCATGATTGTTAGCTGATCAGTTTAGAGGGAAGGACACGGTGCTGCTTTTTAGTGTCAAAATAGAATTATTGCGCTTGTCTCGCATGTCATGACGTGATCAGATCACTTTGCGCTGGTGTTCGTTGAGTGTCCTTAACCTGGCCAACCACTTGAGCTTTGAGTCTATGGAGGAGTGTGCTGGAGGAGACGTCCCTCTCCAAATCTGTGAATCTTTGTCAGCAGTACACATTTTAAACCCTCTGTGTCAATGTTACATACATTTAGAGAGTTCCCCTCATGTGTACAAATACACAATGCCTCCCTTTATGCAAATAATGTATCAAAACAATTTATTTTTCCTTTTTTTCTCCCTCTGCAAAAGACTGCGATGCCTTTAGAGACCGTAGCACTCATCGCAACGCCACCTCAGAGATTCAGGGTGTGGACACCCCTGGCTCCTCCCACATGTCCAGTCACAGCGAGGAGCTGAAGATTCTGAGCGTCTACGGAAAAGGGGAGGGCCCACTGGCGGAGGACGGCCATGACAGCCTCTTCACCGCGTCTGAAGTGGAGGCCTTGAACTCGCTGTCTGCAGACCACAGCGTGGCCAAGAGCCTGGAGTGCGGCGAGCGGCTGGTCTGCCGCGAGGAGCTGAGTGTGCGGGTAGGAAATCATCTTCTCATTCATCATCCAAAAGAGAGGCTTCCTCTGTTACAACTCTAAAACAAACCCATTGAGCCCACACCTTTATGATTCAGTAAACGTTTTTACACTGCCAAACAGCTTTGCGGTTCTAGGGGCGAGGCTTGGGTAGAGGTGTTGCTGCATTTTCTCTGCAACAGAGACGATGCAGCGATATCAACATGAATAGTTGTAACTGGAGAGGCGGTGAAATCCGCAAGCTGCTTACCATCATGGGATAGAAGGTGAAGCAGTTGCATTTAAAGAAGACGAAAAATGGTAGATCTAAGAGAAAGTACTAGGCAAACTTTCCTTGCAAATGCTTCGTCAGCAAAGTGGTTAGCAAAATAAAGAATATGTTGGGATTTTTGCACTTGTAAATAGTTAATCGCGTTTTAGCCTACACTCAGATGTGAACTCATTCTTGCATGCGAGGGTCTTGAATCAAAAAAATTACATTTATGTTTTTTGCAATTCATTGTAAAAAGTCCTCCAGTGTGTAGCCCCGCCTTCTCCTGTGCACCAAGCAAGCCAGCTCCGAGACGAAGGGGGATTTTATCAGCTTGACAGGGTAAAAATGCCTAATCTGTAGTTAGTGGGGATTGACAACTATTCTGTCAAAATGAAAGAATATGTCTTGTGTGTGTTTCCTTTATGTGGAAAGCAGCAGACCCCAGACA
Organism: Gadus macrocephalus; assembly: GCF_031168955.1. Lineage (NCBI taxonomy): Eukaryota > Metazoa > Chordata > Actinopteri > Gadiformes > Gadidae > Gadus > Gadus macrocephalus. The sequence goes on from NC_082385.1 coordinate 30,655,777, forward strand.
CCATTTCAATCAAGGTTGAAGAGGATATTGGTGGAGGCTTGCCCGCCGTAGGTTAGTAATACACATTGCATCTATGCAAGAAAACAACCTTGATGAACTGCGAATGTACTTGATTCTACCCGCGCTAAAAAGCCTTGTCCTCTTTTGAAAAGCATCATGACCAGCGGCTGCTAAAACATGAGTCAAACTTGAAAGTTGCATTTCAAAGATGGAATCAGTCAAGAGCCCAGAAGGGTTTCAAGACGGATGCCACATGAGCTGGTTTATTATTCTCAAACATCAAAGAATTCAAAATGTATAAACGTTAGCTGATCAGCTTACAGGGAAGGATACATTGTCGCTTGTTATTGTCAAAAATAGACTAATTGCGCTTGTCTCTCATGTCATGTTGTGCTCGGATCATTTTGCGCTGGTGCTCGTTCAGTGTCCTCCACCTGGCCCCCACTTGAGCTTTGAGGCTAGTGGGGAGGGTGCTGGAGGATACATCCCTCTCCAAAACTCTGAATCTTTGTCTGCAGTACACATTTTAAACCCTCTTTGTCAATGGTACATGCACGTACTATTAAATAGTTTCAAATGTACAAATACACAGTTCCTCCTTTTATGCAAACAGTGTAACGAAACAATTACTTTCTGTCTTTTTTTTTTTCTCCCTCTGCAGAAGACAACGATGCCTTTGGAGACCGTAGCACGCAGCGCGGCGCCACCTCGGAGAATCTGGGTGTGGACGCCCCTGGCTCCTCCCACATGTCCAGTCACAGCAGGAAGCTCAAGATCCTGAGCGTCTACGGTAAAGGGGAGGGCCCTCTGGCGGTGGACGGCCATGACACCCTCCTCACCGCGTCTGAAGTGGAGGCCCTGAACCCGCTGTCTGCGGACCACAGCGCGGCCAAGAGCCTGGAGCGCGGCGAGCGGCTGGTCCGCCCTGAAGTGCCGAGTGTGCAGGTTGGAAATCATCTTCTTATTCAACATCCGAATGAGAGGCTTCCTGAGCGTCTACGGTAAAGGGGAGGGCCCTCTGGCGGTGGACGGCCATGACACCCTCTTCACCGCGTCAGATGTGAAGGCCCTGAACTCGCTGTCTGCGGACAACAGCGCGGCCAAGAGCCTGGAGCGCGGCGAGCGGCTGGTCCGCCCTGAAGAGCTGCACACACCCATAGAAAGCACACCCCTTTATGATTTTTAAACACTGCCAAATATGCCCGTCTTATGCCCACCTTTTTCCTTGCATGGTCCGCACGTTTACACTAACCGTGGTAATTTACCGGCTTGATTTCGCACCTCAATTTTACCCTCTCAGACCCCACTCATATTGGTGCTTTTCATTTAGATGTAAATGTGATTAGTCAGCTTTGCGGTTCCAGGGAAGGGACTTGGGTAGAGGTGTTGCTGCATTGTCTCTACAACAGAGACAACGCTGCGATTTCAACTTGAGTAGTTATAACTGGAGGATACTGATATCTGCAAGCTGCTGACCATCATGGGAGAGAAGGTGATGCAGTCGCATTTAACCAAGACGGGGAAATATGGTACGATCTACGAGAAAGTACCAGGAGAACTTTCCTTACGATGCTTGGTCAGCAAAGTGGTCAGCCAAATAAAGAATATGTTGTTGATTTTGCGCTTGTAAATAGTGAATCGCGTTTTAGTCTACACTCAGATGTCAACTTATTCTTGCATGCGGGAATGAGTGAATCTAAAGTAAAAAGACATTCGGAGTAGGGATCGACCGATATATCGGTCGGCCGATATTCGCGTTTTTTACGTGTATCGTATCGGCCGATACTCGGCTGATTTTCGCCGATTTTTTTTTATTTATTTTTTTTTAATTTATTTTTTACTTGTTCTACCTCACCTGTTTTTAATATTTGTTAAATATTGTTCATCTACTTGTTCTTACTTGTTCTACTTCACCTGTTTTTACTATTTGTTAAATATTGTTTTTTATATTGAAGTTCAATAAATGTTCCTTTAAAAAATAAATAAAAAATCGGCTCAAGAAAATCGGTATCGGCGTATCGGCTAAGGCTGATGAAAAAATATCGGTATCGTATCGGCCCTAAAAAATCGGTATCGGTCGATTCCTAATTCGGAGTATGCAATTTATTGACAAGACGTGTACTCTCCGTGCATAGCCCCGCCATCTCGAGTGAACCAAGAAAGCTGGCCCCGTGATGAAGGGGGATTTTACCCCCTTGGTTTTACACAGGCAAGACAAGGAATTTGCAGGGCGTGCAAAGCCGCGAACGAACCGGCTTGGCAGTGTAATAATGCATATTGTGTCCTTAGTGCGGATTGACAACTGTTCTGTGCAAATGAAAGGATGTGTCTTGAGTGTGTTTCCTTCTTTATGTGGAAAGCAGCAGACCCCAGACACCATTTCAATCAAGGTTGAAGAGGATATTGGTGGAGGCATGCCCGCTGTAGGTTAGTAATACACATTGCATCCATGCAAGCAAACAATCTTGATAAACTGAGCACGTACTCGAATCTGCCTTCTCAGTAGGAGCCTTTAACCCTTGACCATCCAAAGGGGCGACAAGGAAAATGCATGATCAACAAATAGAAGTTAGAAAGAATTTCATAATATAATTCTTGCAATACACAAGTGTGTACAAAGTACATGCTGTGTACCTTTTGTGAGATGATTAATTAAAAACATTACTTTCTCTCTTTCTGTTTTCCTCTCTGAAGAAGACGACAATGACATTAGAGACTGCAGCACGCAGTGCGGCGCCACCTCGGAGTGTCTGCGTGTGGAAGCCCCTGGCTCCTCCTACATGTCAAGTCACAGCGGGGAGCTGCGCATCCTGAGCGTCTACGGACAAGGGGAGGGCCCACTGGCGGTGGACGGCCATGACACCCTCTTTGCCACGTCTGAACTGGAGGCCTTGAGCTCGCTGTCCTCAGACCACAGCGTGGCCAAGAGCCTGAACTGCAGCGTGCGGCTCGTCCGGCTTGAGGAGCTGACTGGGCATCAGGGCTGCCGCAAGGGCCGGCCCGGTGTCTTGTGTGGAAAGGTTATTCCCAACAATGCCAATATGATCGTCCACATGAGGACTCACTCCGGGGAGAAGCCCTACAAGTGTGACCAATGCACAAAGAGCTTCAGTCTGAAAGGCACCCTGAAGACCCACAAGAGGAGTCACTCCGGGGAGAAGCCCTACAGGTGTGACCAATGCACGAAGAGCTTCAGTATGAAATGCGTCCTGAAGATCCACCTGAGGACTCACACCGGGGAGAAGCTCTACAAGTGTGACCAATGCACGATGCGCTTCAGTCAGAAATGCCACCTGAAGCGCCACATGAGGACTCACTCCGGGGAGAAGCCCTACAAGTGTGACCAATGCACGATGCGCTTCACTCAGAAAGCCAACCTGAAGACCCACATGACGACTCACACCGGCGAGAAGCCATACAGGTGTGACCAATGCACAATCCGCTTCAGTCTGAAAGTCCACCTGAAGCGCCACATGAGGACTCACTCCGTGGAGAAGCCCTACAAGCGTGACCAATGCACGATGCGCTTCAGTCAGAAAGGCACCCTGAAGATCCACCTGAGGACTCACACCGGGGAGAAGCCCTACAAGCGTGACCAATGCACGAAGCGCTTCAGTCAGAAAGGCCCCCTGAAGATCCACATGAGGACTCACACCGGCGAGAAGCCATACAGGTGTGACCAATGCACGATGTGCTTCAGTCTGAAAGACCACCTGAAGCGCCACATGAGGACTCACTCCGTGGAGAAGCCCTACAAGTGTGACCAATGCACAAAGCGCTTCAGTCAGAGCTCCGCCCTGAAGAGCCACATGAGGACCCACACGAACAGGAAGCCCTACAAGTGTGACCAATGCAAGAAGAGCTTCACTCGGAAATGCCACCTGATAATCCACATGAGGACTCACTCCGGGGAGAAGCCCTACAAGTGTGACCAATGCACGAAGTGCTTCAGTCAGCGCTCCACCCTGAAGACACACATGAGGACTCACTCCGGGGAGAAGCCCTACAAGTGTGACCAATGCACGAAGCGCTTCAGTCAGAAAGGCCCCCTGAAGATCCACATGAGGACTCACACCGGCGAGAAGCCATACAGGTGTGACCAATGCACGATGTGCTTCAGTCTGAAAGACCACCTGAAGCGCCACATGAGGACTCACTCCGTGGAGAAGCCCTACAAGTGTGACCAATGCACAAAGCGCTTCAGTCAGAGCTCCGCCCTGAAGAGCCACATGAGGACCCACACGGACAGGAAGCCCTACAAGTGTGACCAATGCAAGAAGAGCTTCACTCGGAAATGCCACCTGATAATCCACATGAGGACTCACTCCGGGGAGAAGCCCTACAAGTGTGACCAATGCACGAAGTGCTTCAGTCAGCGCTCCACCCTGAAGACACACATGAGGACTCACTCCGGGGAGAAGCCCTACAAGTGTGACCAATGCACGAAGCGCTTCAGTCGGAAATGCACCCTGATTAAACACATGAGGACTCACTCCGGGGAGAAGCCCTACAGGTGTGACCAATGCACGAAGCGCTTCCAACGGAAATGCGACCTGAAGATCCACCTGAGGACTCACTCTGGGGAGAAGCCCTGCGTGTGTCTGCAGTGCAACGCCAGCTACAGCGACCCAAGCAGTTCGTGTGTGCACATGCTCAAGCACACTTTGACACGGGGTAGCAGGACGCTTTGATTGAGACCTCTGTCTGGTATTGGTTTAAATTACTACTTTTTGTTTTTCTTTTCATCACGATTAAACGCTTTCAACTTTTGATTTGCTTGCTGTTTTTATAAATTTATGTTTGTGTTGAATAACTTATTTCTAGGACACTTTTGACAGCAAAATATTTGATTTAATGTAGTGCTTGATCAGGGGAAGATACAGGCAGCAAAGTTACAAAGCATACAGTCAATGAGACGATGGGTGTACATGATTCTTATAGGAAACGTTCACATCGTGGGTAAATACAAAGGAAACAAAGGTCAGGGGGAGGGGCCTTCGTGGAGTTTAGGATTGGCCAGAGGAGAGACCAAGTTAAATAGGGTGAACAATATGGGTGAAGTGGACATTGGCTGCAAGACAGTTAAAGGAATCTACACAACAAAGCATTATTCTAACGGGACAAAGTCAGAAGATTCCTAGCATTGGTCACCCTTCACTCCCTGTTTGCAGCGGCGGCTGGTGATCCAATTCGTGGGTGGGGTGCAGTAATGGACGGGGGTCCTCCCCAAGAAAATATAGATTTGGTTTCTGGGATGCCCACTAGCTAAAAATGTATTCTGTTTTATAGCCTACATCCTGACGTGCAGGGCCTGGACAAGCTTACGCTGCTTTCACTTGCATTCCACTAGCCATTGCTATTTGACCCATGGTTGTTATTCTGATATTGAGGCATATCATGATCAATGTCCTATAGTGTTTTACCCGATTCTCAAGGTCTATTTCAAATGCACTTTGTGACCGTTGTATAATTTTTCTTTTTAAATACTATACCGAAAGACTTAATTAATATGTAACTTACTCGTTCCTTTTAAGTATAACATTGCGTGATTGAGGAGTCCAATTCCTCCACTGAAATGGGTAGAAAGTGCTTTTACGGCTCTCTGCTAATTAACAAACTATCACTTCTCTCTGCATGTAGTTATGTTGCGCAATGCACAAATGCTGCTGAGGGAGGTATCCTATTTGATTTATTGGCTGAATTGTCCAATCAAATTACTACAATGAGTTGAAACACAAGACACAGTGTAGTGTCAAGTGTTTCTTTAATACTCTTGGTAGGATAACAAACCTACCATGATTAATCGTTCCTTATGTCGTGTGGTCATATACAGAGGTTGGGTTAGTGTCGGGTCTTCTTTTTCTGTTTGCTAATTATTTTGGTGTGTGTGTGTGTGTTGACGTGTGTCCCGATAGGACTCACTATATTGATGCACCTAGCCGTTCCAGAATCACTCCAGAATCATGCTGTGACACCAAGCTGTCAACAAGGTCACCATACATATATATGTGTGCCTTATATATCTTATGATAAAGTGAATTGATTACTTTATATCTTCTTGTGTGCCTTATATATCTTATGATAAAGTGATTTGCTTACTTTATATCTTCTTGTGTGCCTTATGTATCTTATGATAAAGTAAATTGCTTACTTTATATATTCTTATGTGGTAAATTGTGTGCCTTAAAATGTCTTATCATAGAGCCAACTGTTTACTTTATATACCCTTTTTATGTAGTAAATTGAATGCTGAAACATATCTCCTCGTGGAGAAACATTAGAGGAATACAAAGAACGTGTGTCCCTTTAGACCCCATGATATGGGAACACGTGATAAACATTTGCATGATTTCAAGCTTCTTGTGTTGCCCCTCGGGCAAAATAAGGGAAAGTACTTGGAAACATATAACAAAAGAGCTTTTGTTACCAAAAGAGTTAAGCAGAGAGATCTGCGAGGAGAGCCTCAGTGAGTGCTTGGGTGTTATTCTGATGATACCAACTGGTGTGGTGTCGTGTGATCTGCTCTCCTCTGCTTTTCTGCTCTGTGGCCTACAGTTTTCATCTTAAGGACACTGATACCGCCGCGCTCGGTTCAGACTCCTTTCTATTTTAGCATTGGTCCTCGGAGAAACCCCTTCCCCGAACCAGTCGGAAAGTGTGGGTGTGGTTTGAGAAGGAATCCACTTTAGCATTAGTTTAGTCTTTGTTGGTCCTCGGAGAAACCCCTTCCCCGAACCAGTCGGAAAGTATTGGTCTGGTTTGAGAAGGAATCCGCTTTAGCATTAGTTTAGTCTTTATTGGTCCTCGGAGAAACCCCTTCCCCGACCCAGTCGGAAAGTGTTGGTCTGGTTTGAGAAGGAATCCGCTTTAGCCTTAGTTTAGTCTTTATTGGTCCATGGAGAAACCCCTTCCCCGACCCAGTCGGAAAGTGTTGGTCTGGTTTGAGAAGGAATCCGCTTTAGCCTTAGTTAGGTGTCTTGAACACACCAAAAGTTATCGCTTTGAGAGACATGGCTCAAAAACAATAATTAAATCAGAAATCAACAAGGTGTGGCAAGAACAATGGGATAGGGAAAATAAGGGTCGGTTCCTGCATAGAATTCAGAGGCAGGTGGTAACAAGGAGACATGGCTACTGGAACAGAAGATGTGAGGTTATCATCACAAGACTACGCATAGTCAAGACTACATGTCTTAACCATGAACATCATAGGCAAACATGAAACAGGGGTCTGTCCTAAATGTAATGGAAGATAGACAGTGGAGCATGTTTTACTGCAATGTGAAGCATACAATTTGGAGAGTGTTGGAAAATGTTAAAGCATTGGGTCAAATAAGCTTGACCTTGGAGGGTGTACTCTCCTTTTCCACACTCAGACCACCAGCATGGAAAAATGTTATGGCGTACCCAAAAGCAACAGGTTTATTTGACAGACTATAATTTATTTATTTTTTTCATTTATTAATTTAGGGTTTGTTTTATTATCTGTTGTTTTCTATTTATATGATTTTGTTTATTTGCTTTTGTTCTTCAGAATTAATAACGTATAACCTCCATCGATGCTCAAAACCAGAAGGGTAGGAATTTGGAATTTATTGTGAAGAAACTACAAGAGGCTATTATTAAAATAGAAGAATGGTCGTTTAAATGGGGATTTAAATTTTCCATAGATAAAACAATGACAATGTTCTTTGCAAGGAAAATAATTGTTGGTAATTTAAAACTTAGATTATGTGATCAAGAATTGGATAGAGTACAACAACTCAAATTTCTGGGTTTGCGGTTTGATGAAAGAATTACATGGAATGTACACATTCAGAAAATAGAGAGAACATCACTAAAAACATTTATGTAGGATTAACCAGATCAGTATTAGATTCTGGTTGCATAGAGTGTGGATCTGCAGCAAACACATCTCTGAAAAGGTTAGATAATATTCAAAATCAGGCTTTGAGACTATTCTCATGTGCTATTTGAACGACCCCAACATCAGCATTACGAGTGGAAATGGTAGAAATGCCACTGGAATTAAGGAAAACACAGCTATCTGTAAACTACTGGGTTAATTTAAAAGGTCATAATGAAGATCATCCAACACAAGATATACTGAAACAATGTTGGGAAAAGGAGAGAAGAGAAACAAAAAGTTTCGGATAAATAATTGAGCAGAAAGCAAAATAACTTGAAGTTAATGAAATAAATATTTGTCCAAAGGTACCACTCTCAGTAATACATACATGGATACTTTCTGATCCTATTGGTGATCTCACATTGCTTGACAAAAAGAAAAAAGATAAGGAATTTATTTTACACCCACAAGTAATAAAGACATATATAGATAGTAACTATTATAGTTGGGATCGGATTTATACAGATGCTTCAAAGAACTCAGCTAACAAAGTCGGTTCCAGAGTTCAGCATTAAAATTTCCAAACGAATCAGTGATGGACTGTTGGTGTATACAGGAGAGATGACGGGAAATTTGTTAGCATTACAATGGGTTGAGGAGGTGAGACCTTTGATATGTAATATGCTCTGAATCCAGTTCTTCATTAATCAGCTTGAAGGATAACAAATCAGAGGGAAGACCAGATGTTTTCATTGAAATGCAGCAAACATTACGGTAGGCCTACATAAAATTCAACTGATGGGACTAATGGTGCGTTTTAATATCCATCCGTCTCGGAGCTCCGAGGACGTTGCCTAGCGACACGCACAAACACGCCCCTTTTCCTCGGAAGTCGATCTCGCCATCTCGTTTGAACTCAGCGGTGACCGAGCGAGGCTTCCGAGATAGAATTGAAGATGGATGCGCCCAGTGTGACATTCAGTGAACTGTTTTCATTGTGTTTGGACCGCTTTGGTGGTTTAAATCGCAATTTCAATCACTCGTATTGCTGTAATAACTTACATATGCAGATGATACATTGAAACATGAAATTAAGTGAAAATTTTAGAAGTTCAAATGGCTGCGTTTTCGTACGGTGAAAACGCACCGTTTCATTTATATTATTTCGTAGTCCTGAAATAATATAAATGAAAATAGTAGTAGTAGTCGGCCAATGCTACCGCAAGCAATAGCTTTCCGGGTGGCGTCCATGTTTTTCTCCGACGACCTACGCTCAAAACATAATAAAACGATTTTAGTGTGGGCGTGGCGTCCGATCCGAGATCCGAGTCGGCTCGCAGAGAATACTCGAACGCACCATAAGTATAATATACCGGCGCATATAGGAATGAAAGGAAATGAAGTAGCTGACAAATGTGCAAAGGAAGCAACAAAAATAAATCATATTGACATCATGGTTTCCTTTAATAAAACGGAAATGAAATCTACAATCAAGTATAAATTGGAAGAAAGGTGGCAAAAGCAGTGGGAAGAAGAGAGAAAAGGAAGGTGGTTACACAGAATTGAAAGAAAAGTATGCGTGATGAGAAGCACGGGGAGAACCCGGAAAGAGGAAACAATAATATCCAGGTTACGCTTTGGTCATACAAGATTAAACAGTACATTATTTAAAATAGGAAAACACAATCCAGGAAGATGTGAATATTGTAATGAAGAAGAAACTTTAGAACATGTTATGCTTGATAATTGTCAAAAATTTGATGCTGAGAGAAGGGAACTGATATTGAATCTTAAAGAAATTAGGTTGAATTTTAAGAAGAAGAAGAAGAAGAAGAAGAAGAAAAAGAAGATCCAAACCAAACAGTAGGTGGCGGTAATGCTCCATATAGTTTTGCAAGGCGCCAATAAACTCAGAAGAAGAAGAAGAAGAAGAAGAAGCAGCATCTCCAAACCAAACAGTAGGTAGCGGTAATGCTCCATATCGTTTTGCAATTTGCCAATAAACTCAAAAGTAGAAGAAGAAGAAGAAGCATCTCTAAACCAAACCGTAGGTGCCGGTAATGCTCCATATCGTTTTGCAAGTCGCCAATAAACTCAGAAGAAGAAGAAGGCATCATGGCTCGGAAACGTGCGAAGCATGGCAGTTGCTCAGTGTTTGGATGCTCAAATGAACACACAACTCTATTTTTAGTTCCTTCATCCGAGCCTCTGAAGAACCAGTGGGTTAATTTTATTGTCTCTGGAAATGCACCAGTCTGCGCCAAACATTTCTCTGACGACTGCTTCCTCAACTTGGGCCAATACAGAGCTGGACTTGCTCAATGTCTCAAGATCAAGTCTGGATCAGTACCAACTCTCCTCGGCTCAGCTACAAACCTCGAAAAAGTAAGTTAACTAACGCCATATCATTGTGTTGCTTTACGGTATATGGTTACCTTGTTAGCATTTATAATGTTGCTGAAGCAATGGCTGTACAGCACAGCCCAGTTACTGTTGCTTATGTAAAGGTAGATGGCATCAGACACACACACACACACACACACACACACACACACACACACACACACACACACACACACACACACACACACACACACACACACACACACACACACACACACACACACACACACGGAGAGTAACGCGAGTGTTGTCCACCTCTTTGTTATTTGGATCACCGTTCTTAATGAGTGTGCACCTTGGGGATCTGGGGGATCATCTGATTCCAATCAAAGGGTTATAAGCAAATTTTTGCAGAGCTTGAAGTCATCGTATTGAGATGGTGAGATTAGCTTTTCAGATACATAAAATATGTAAAGAAATAAATTATGTAATATAATTTGACCATTTTATAGATCAAATTTTAAGTATTAGGCTAATGCAATTCACTTAACATTCTTATCTTATATCTTCTTACAACTTGCACCTGGAATATATACAAAGTAATAAATTGAGTACTGATTTGACCTTGTTTTCTCTACACAGGCCAGCTCATCAAGGGCTTACATTCAGCAGCTTCTCTCAAGGGATGTTGCCTGCCAGACAGACCACCTGGAAACACATACTGTAGGCACACAGCTATCCTTCAACACTTTGCAGCCCCATTTTAAAAGTGAAGGTATGTACTTTCAAACTTGAGTACATATACTTTTGATGTAGTAGATTCTAGAAAGCACAGATTCTAGGCTGATGCTAGATTCTACCTGCGCTAAAAGGCCTGGTCCTCTTTGGAAAAGCATCATGACCAGCGCCCTGATAAAACACAAGTCACATTTCAAAGATTAAATCAGTCAAGAGCCCAGAAGGGTTTCAAGACAGATGCCACATGAGCTGGTTTATCATTCTCAAACATCAATGAATTCACGATATATATATATGTTTGCTGATCAGCTTACAGGGAAGGACACGTTGTCACTTGTTATTGTGTTCGTTGAGTTTCCTCCAACGAACACAATAACACAAAAAAAGTTTGTTGAGTTTCCTCCAACTGGTCACCCGCTTGAGCTTTGAGTCTAGGGAGGAGGGTGCTGGAGGAGACATCACTCCCCAAAAGTGTGAATCTGTGTCTGCAGGAAACATTTTAAACCCTCTGGGTCAATGTTAAATACACATACATTCAAATAGTTCCTTTCACGTGTACAAATACACTTCCTCCTTTTATGCAAATAATGTATCAAAACAATTACTCTTTATTCTCTTTTTTTTCTCCCTCTGCAGAATGCTGCGATGCCTTTGGAGACCGTAGCACTCAGCGCAACGCCACCTCGGAGAGTCTGGGTCTGGACGCCCCTGGCTCCTCCCACATGTCCAGTCACAGCGGGGAGCTGAAGATTCTGAGCGTCTACGGAAAAGGGGAGGGCCCTCTGGCGACGGACGGCCATGACACCCTCTTCACGGCGTCAGAAGTTGAGGACCTGAACTCGCTGTCTGCGGACCACAGCGTGGCCAAGAGCCTGGAGCGCGGCGAGCGGCTGGTCCGCCGCAAGGAGCTGAGGGTAAAGGTTGGAAATCATCTTCCTATTCACCATCCAAAAGAGAGGCTTCCTCTGTTACAAGTCTAGCACACACCCTTAGATTATAACACCTTCATGATTCAATGTGTCTCAAGTAGGGATTAATTTTTCTGTGCAAATGAAAGAATATGTCTTGTGTGTGTTTCCTTCTTCATGTGGAAAGCAGCAGACCCCAGACACCATTTCAATCAAGGTTGAAGAGGATATTGGTGGAGGCTTGCCCGCTGTAGGTTAGTAAGACACATTGCATCTATGTAAGCAAACAACCTGGATCAGCTGAGAATGTACTCGATTCTATCTGCGCTAAAAAGCGTGGTCCTCTTTGGAAAAGCATCATGACCAGAGCCCTGCTTAAACACGAGGACTACTTATGCATTTTATAGTAGAATGATTTACAACTTCTTCATGGCGGACAGGTGCAGGAATGCTGAATCAGAGTATTGATAAAACAGGTGATTGGAAACAACAGATGTCATGGGTGTCTTAATGACCTCCTCCGTATCCTTAAAGGGCGGAGATATAGCGGTGCCTTCTCAGCTTGAGCCTTTGACCCCCCACCCCCCCCCTCCCTCCGGAGGGGAATAGGGAAAATGTATAGTCAACAAATAGTCAAAATGTAATTCTTCCAATACACACAGCGTGTACATACTGTATCCCTTTGTGCAAATAATGAATTAAAACCTTTCATTTCCCTCTGTCTTTGTTTTCCTCTCTGAAGAAGACGGCAGTGACATTAGAGACTGCAGCACGCAGCGCGGCGCCACCTCGGAGAGTCTGCGTGTGGACGCCCCTGGCTCCTCCCACATGTCAAGTCACAGCGGGGAGCTGCGCATCCTGAGCGTTTACGGACAAGGGGAGGGCCCACTGGCGGTGGACGGCCATGACACCCTCTTTGCCACGTCAGAACTGGAGGCCTTGAGCTCGCTGTCCGCTGACCACAGCGTGGCCAAGAGCCTGAACTGCAGCGTGCGGCTCGTCCGCCTTGAGGAGCTGACTGGGCATCAGGGCGGCCGCAAGGGCCGGCCCGGTGTCTTGTGTGGAAAGGTTATTCCCAACAATGCCGATATGATTGTCCACATGACGACCCACACTGACGAGAAGCGGTATGGGTGCGAACAATGCACGAAGCGCTTCCAAAAGCAAAGAGACCTGAAGATCCACATGAGGATTCACTCCGGGGAGAAGCCCTACCAGTGTGACCAATGCAGTAAGCGCTTCCTTCGGAAAGATGCCCTAAAGATCCACATGAGGACTCACTCCGGGGAGAAGCCCTACAAGTGTGACCAATGCTTGAAGCGCTATCAACAGAGTGGCCACCTGAGGATTCACATGAGGACCCACACTGGCGAGGAGCCCTACAGGTGTGACCAATGCATGAAGCGCTTCAGAGAGGGCACCAAGCTAAAGATTCACATGAGGACCCACACTGGCGAGAAGCCCTACAGTTGTGACCAATGCACGAAGCGCTTCAGTCAGAGCTTCGACCTGAAGATCCACATGAGGACTCACACCAGGGAGAAGCCCTACAGGTGTGACCAATGCATGAAGTGCTTCAGTCAGAGATCTGCCCTGAAGTCCCACATGAGGACTCACTCCAGCGAGAAGCCATACAGGTGTGACCAATGCACGAGGCGCTTCAGTTGGAAAGGCCCCCTGAAGATCCACATGAGGACTCACTCTGGGGAGAAGCCCTGCGTGTGTCTGCACTGCAACGCCAGCTTCAGCGACCCAAGCAATTTGCGTGTGCACATGCTCAAGCACACTTTGGCACGGGGTAACGGGACGCTTTGATTGTGACCTCTGTCCTGTATTGGTTGAAATTACTGCTTTTTGTTTTTCTTTTCATTACGATTAAATGCTTACCAAATTTTGATTTGCTTTGTTTTTATTAATAATTGATGTCTGTGTTGAATAACTTATTTTTAGGACAAAGATGATTGAAGATGATCCATTTTTAAAGGTCCCTGGTTAAATGTCTAGTTCTCAGTGATGCTCAGTTTAAGCCGGTCCTTCCTCTAGAATGCAGCATTATTCTAACGGGACAAAGTCAGAAGATTCCTAGCATTGGTCCCCCTTCACTCCCTGTTTTCGGCGGCGGCTGGTGATCCAATTCGTGGGTGGGGTGCAGTAATGGACGGGGGTCCTCTCCAAGAAAATATAGAATTCGTTTCTGGGATGCCCACTAGCTAAAAATGTATTCTGATTCATAGCCTACATCCTGACTTGCAGGGCCTGGACAAGCTTACACTGCTTTCACTTTCATTCCACTAGTCATTGCTATTTGACCCATGGTTGTTATTCTGATATTGAGGCATATCAAGATCAATGTCCTATAGTGTTTTACCGGAGTCTCAAGGTCAATTTCAAATGCTGTTTGGGACCTTTTTTTTTTTTATATGCTACATGCCAAATCACTTAATTATTATGTAATTTACTTGTTCCTTTTAAGTATAACATTGCATGAGGAGTCCAATTCCTCCACTGAAATGGGTAGAAAGTGCCTTTACAACTCTGCTAGTTAACTATCGGTCACTTCTCTCTGCATATAGTTATGTTGTGCAATGCACGAATGCTGCTGAGGGAGGTATCCTATTTGATTCATTGGCTGAATTGTCCAATCAGCTTCAAATTACTACAATGTGCTGAAATACAAGACAGTGTTACAGTAGTGACATGTGATTCTTCTGAGTAATTCAGTTACTGTGGGGAAGGGAGAACAAGCCTATCTTGATAAATTCTTCATTATGTTGTGTGTTCATTAACAGGGGTAGGGTTCGTGTTGGGTCTTTCTTCTTTTTACTTGCTGTGTGTGTGGGTGTGTGTTTGTGTGTGTGTGTGTGTGTCTCTCTCTCTCGCTGCAGTTCAGACGGTGAACTGCAACGAGGAGGATTCACCGCCCCCTAGTTGTTCCACATGCATTAACTTTGATATGTATTTGATCTGTCCTTCATCAAATAGGCACCTGTATATTCAACAAACCACCAATAAGAACCAATGCAAAAGGCTTAAAATGTACCACTATAGCAAAACAAAAACAAATCTTTGGAAAAAAAAATAATGAATTGTTACGAGCTGGAGCAGTGAATTTCTGTTTTTCTTTTCTGGTTTGATGGTTTCGGTAAATCTGTTCAAATATTGTGTTATTGTTTGGTCCAAAAGCTTTGATTTGTTTTAACATACGAGCTGAACATCATAATTAAAAAAAAAAACGGTATTATTTGAACTTTATTATTTATTGCGTAGGATTTATTTTTTTACATTTTAATGCTCATTCTTTTGTTTGAAGAATTTTTAACCATGTTCAATTAAAAAAAAAGGAAATTACGGGGAAAGGTTACTTCCACTTTCTCTAATTTTGTCCGCCCAGATTATTTGTCCCGACCGCCCACGAGAAAATGAGTTACGAACGTGTACACATAGTTCTTTCCTTCAGAGAGACACCATGGCTCGCAAATGAGCGAAGCATCGCAGTTGCTCAGTGTTTGGATGTACAAATTAACACAAAAGTCTATGATTCTTTCCTTCATCCGAGCCTCTGAAGAACCAGTGGGTTAATTTTATTGTCTCTGGAAATGCGCCAGTCTGCGCCAATCATTTCACTGACTACTGCTTCCTCAACTTGGGCCAATACAGAGCTGGACTTGCTCAACGTCTGAAAATGAAGACTGTATTAGTACCAACTCTCCACGGCTCAGCTACAAACCTCGAAAAAGTAAGTTAACTAACGCCATATCATTGTGTTGCTTTACTGTATATGGTTACCTTGTTAGCATTATAATGTTGCTTTAGCATTAGCGCTACAGCTAACGGCCAAGTTACTATCGCTAATGCTACGGTAGATAGCATCAGTTATGTGTGTAAATACCATGGACCTATTAAAGCAAGGACAGCGGACTAAAACATGGCCCCCCAATTCATTCCTATAATACACACAATGTAAGTCGAGTGTGCACCTTAGCAAGCAAGGGGCATCACACGAGAATGGGCACAATTCAACAAAGGGACTACAGGCACTGATCTCTACTGCTTGGATACCAACGGAATGCAATGTTTAACAATGTCTGCTCACCATACAACAAACGAATACAACTGTATTTTACCGGCCACTGGACCGCAGTAGTTCTAGCGTTTTACTGATGAGGAGATGATCGACCTGTTAAACTCACCCTAAATACGGTGCGTTCCAGGCATCCCGTTTTTTCATACCCTTCTACCCTCTTGTACTCCCAGTTTTAGCTGGTTATTTACGGGCAAAAAAATGTACCTGGAAGGCACTAAATGTACCTGCCGCTTTTCCACTGCATGGTACCAGCTCGACACGACTCGACTCGACTCAGCTTGCATTTTTTGCGTTTCCACCGCGAAAACATGGTACCTGGTACCTGAAGTGGTATCACTTTGAGACATAAAGATTATTCAGATCAACAAAGCATACATTACGGGATTCGAACTCGTAACATTTTGGGGAAAAAATATTTCAAGTCGAAATTCCATTCCATTGTGCCGTTGAGCCAGATATTGGATCAGCTGCAATACTAAATAACGCAACTAGTCTTCTCCCTAAGAGCAGGAGGCAGCCAGATCAACTTGTGACCCGACTGTCCATGCTATTATAGACCATGGTATGTGTCTCGTTTACAAAAAGAAGAGGCCATTACACCAGTTATTCAAAACCTAATGTTGTGTTTCCCTCCACTGCCTACAACCCAGCCAAAAACACTGTTATGCACGCTCTTTCACTACCATTTCGGTCGCCTGATGTGGCGTAGTCTCTTGCTCTGGGTCGTCTCTAAGCAAAGCAGCAAGCTCGAGAATCAATGTGACGCAAGGCAGTATCACTCTGAGACACAACGTTTATTCAGATCAACAAAGCATACCTACAGATCGTCCAAGGGATTATAGGCCTAACGCCCCTGACTAGTAATTTCTGTAAAATATACGAGCGAAGTGGTAATGGATAGAAAAAAAAGATCTGTTAAAAGATTTAGGGAAGTCAAGTATAGGGATGTGTTTTGGTAAGGTCGGTTATACCAGAAAAGTCTCCTGGCCATTTCCATCCATTGCCATTTTGCTCGTATACTTTACTAAAATAACTAGTCAGGGGCGTTAGACCTATCATCCCTTGGACGATCTGTAGGTATGCTTTGTTGATCTGAATAAACGTTATGTCTCAGAGTGATACTGCCTTGCGTCACATTGATTCTCGAGCTTGCTGCTTTGCTTAGAGACGACCCAGAGCAAGAGACTACACCACATCAGGCGACCGAAATGGTAGCGAAAAAGCGCGCATAAGAGTGTTTTTGGCTGGGTTGTAGGCAGTGGAGGGAAACACAACATTAGGTTTTGAATAACTGGTGTAATGGCCTCTTCTTTTTGTAAACGAGACACATACCATGGTCTATAATAGCATGGACAGTCGGGTCACAAGTTGATCTGGCTGCCTCCTGCTCTTAGGAATAAGACTAGTTGTGTTATTTAGTACTGCAGCTGATCCAATATCTGGCTCAACGGCACAATGGAATGGAATCTCAACTTGAAATACTTTCCCCCCAAAATGTTATGAGTTCGATCCCGTAATGCATCATATTTTAAACATTAATTTTCCATTTTTTTCGGCTTAAAACGGTTATACGTGACAAGTTTCTTCCAATTACACTCCAAAAACGAATGAGATTGGAATGTTTTTGACATTTGATTGAATAACAAATCAAAGAGGCAATCGCAAGGACAGCTACGTGTCTGGTCCCGATTTCCAACATCTGGTGTAGCCACGACAACAAGCGAAGCATTCGGCTGAGGGTCACCAGTTAAACCGGTCACCACTTGAACTGAAACACCGGCCAGAGAGTGTGACGAAGTCACGAGAGCGACATGGCAACCATGCTGGTAACAGCCATAGCAGCGCCGCAGCCAACATATATTCCACTTCTTCAACTTCTTCAACATGCCAGCTAATAATAGTAATGTTATCGATGTCCTCCATTGTTGTTATGTGGGTTCTGTCCATGTGTGGGTTGCGTAGGTCTTGTTTGCGTCGCGTACAAAAATACGTCACAGCCCTTTCGCGCAGCCGACCCCGCCCACGTCCAGGAGGTACTATTTGCGGTGGAAAAGCACCCGTGCTGCTACCGTGTCGAGTCGTGTCGAGTCGAGCTACATGTGCGGTGGAAAAGCGGCACCTTCATTTAAGAATGCTCGATTCTGATTGGCTGGGAGGGGTGCATTAATCCGGCATATTGCCCGCTGACTTGTCGGTTCTACTTGCTGCTGACTGAGCACAGTAGATCAATACGCCGCTTGTATCGTTTTCTATCACATACATTTCAAACATGAGGTCCGTTGTAAAAATAAACCAAGCAGTGCATGTTTGATCGATCGATTCGTCATTAAAGCTGACTTGATACGAATGTAACAACTACGTTGTTAAACTAGTGATCAGTTGCAACCTTGTGTGGTTGCTATAGAAACGCGTTACCTACAGCTGAGCTAACGTTATTCACTGTAGTTCTAAAGGGAACTACTTTTCGAGGGAGATGAACTTAAACAGAGCATACATTTAATAAGCATGCAATACGAATAAGAAAAAGGCTAATTATTAAAGTATTTGAATTGTTTTATTATGTTGGCCGGCGCGAAGTAGAATAAACGGAATAATCACCTCAAGGCAGGGCAATAAACAGTTTGATATGCCCGGCTCGCGGAAGGTTACCGCACTCGACTTCGTCTCGGGCGGTAAGCCGTCCGCGAGCCGGGCATATCAAACTGTTTATTGCCCTGCCTCTCGGTGATTATTCCTTACTTATTTTCCCCTTCACACCTGATCCAAATCAAAGGGTTATAAGCAGATTTCTGCAGAGCTTGATGTCATGGTATTGAGTTGATGAGATGAACTATATAATATGTAAACAAATCAATGATGTAATATCATTTCATATAACTAATTTTAAGTATTAGGCTAATGTAATTCACTAAACATGCTTATCTTATATCTTCTTACAACTTGCACCTGGACTATATACAACGTAAAAAATTTAGTACTGCTTTTACTTTGTTGTCTCTACGCAGGCCAGCTCATCAAGTGCTTACATTCAGCAGCTACTCTCAAGGGCTGTTGCCTGCCAGACAGACCACCTGGAAACACATACTATTTTGCAGCCCCATTTTAAAAGTGAAGGTGTGTACTTTCCACATTGAGTATTTTTTCCCTTGATGTAGTAGATTCTTGGAAGCATTGATTCTAGGCTGATGCTAGATTCTAACTGCGCTAAAAAGGCTGGTCCTCTTTTGAAAAGCATCATGACCAGCGCCCTGCTAAAACAAGAGTCAAACTTCGGAGTTGCATTTCAAAGATGGAATCAGTCAAGAGCCCAGAAGGGTTTCAAGACAGATGCCACATGAGCTGGTTTATCATTCTCAAACATCAATGAATTCATAATGTATGAATGTTAGCTGATCAGCTTAGAAGGGAAGGGCACGTTGTTGTTTTTTAGTGTCATAATAGAATTGTTGCGCTTGCCTCGCATGTCATGTTGTGATCAGATCACTTTGCGCTGGTGTTAGTTGAGTGTCCTTAACCTGGCCAACCACTTGAGCTTTGAGTCTAGGGAGGATTGTGCTGGAGGAGACGTCCCTCTCCAAAACTGTGAATCTTTGGGTGCACTCACATTAGGCCATCTGGCCGTGGCCGTTGGCCGTTTTCACACCTAACCATGCTCAAATGGCCCCATTGTTCTCTGGCCTGCACTCACACTAGGCCATCTGGCCGTGGTCGTTGGCCGTCGCGACTGTGGCCTGGCCACGGTAGGCTCTTGTACATACGTCATCACGTCGTAAGTAACACTTCATCACCAAGCGTCCGCTGCATGGACCATAATAAAGTCCGCCACCAGTCAGAGTTCTAACAACAATGGACAACAACACACAGTTCGCACTTAGCTGAGTCTGTTCCTTATTTGGATACATGTTTACCGTTTAATGGGAAAGAAGGCTCGTCGCCTTTATTATGTCCGTGGTCGTCGCATGGACTATACGTCATCCAGCTCAGGTTGCGTAGCCGTGCGTGCGCGCGTGTCGGCTCATTAGCATCTGTACCGTAGCGGCCCGTGCCGTAGCAGCACACCTCTCCCAAGTGGCCAAATTGGCCCGGCCTGGCCACACTCACACTGGCAGATTTAGCATGGTTAGGTGCTAAAACGGCCACGGCCACGGCCAGATGGCCTAGTGTGAGTGCACCCTTTGTCAGCACTACACATTTTAAACCCTCTGTGTCAATGTTACATACATTTAAAGAGTTTCTTTCACGTGTACAAATACACAATGCCTCCCTTTATGCAAATAATGTATCAAAACAATTAATTTTGCCTTTTATTCTCCCTCTGCAGAAGACTGCGATGCAATTGGAGACCGTAGCACTCAGCGTGGCGCCACCTCAGATATTCTGGCCGTGGTCGCCCCTGGCTCCTCCCACTGGTCCAGTCGCTGCGAGGAATTGGTGGTTGGCAAAATAAAGAATATGTTGCCATTTTTGCACTTGTAAATAGTTAATCGCGTTTGAGCTTACACTCAGATGTGAACTCATTCTTGCATGCGAGGGTCTTGAATCAAAATAAATAATACGCAGGCAAGACATTGAAAATGCAGGGCGTGCCAAGCCGCGACCGAACCAGCTTGGCAGTGTGAAAACGCCTAATCTGTCGGTAGTGGGGATTGACAACTATTCTGTGAAAATGAAAGAATATGTCTTGTGTGTGTTTCCTTCTTTATGTGGAAAGCAGCGGACCCCAGACACCATTTCAATCAAGCTTGAAGAGGATATTGGTGGAGGCATGCCCGCCGTAGGTTAGTAATTCACATTGCATCTATGCAAGAAAACAACCTTGATAAACTGAGAATGTACTTGATTCTACCTGTGCTAAAAAGCGTGGTCCTCTTTGGAAAAGCATCAAGACCAGCGCCCTGCTAAAACACAAGTTAAACTTGGGAGTTGCATTTCAAAGATGGAATCGGTCAAGAGCCCAGAAGGGTTTGACAGATGCCACATGAGCTGGTTTATCATTCTCAAACATCAATGAATTCATAATGCATGAATGTTGGCTGATCAGCTTAGAGCAGGGGTCTCAAACTCTATTTACCTGGGGGCCGCTAGAGGTAGAGTCTGGGTGAGGCTGGGCCGCATCAAGTATTCCACAATAAAGAACAAATATGCAGTCTTCTCAAGCTTTGCTATTAACAGTTCTGCAACATGAATGCATTTTGGAACATGAACGGCTCTTTAAAACATGAACCTCCTTCAGAACATGAACTGTCCTTCTGAACATATGGCTTTTCTTGCCTACTCCTCCTGATCACTGCTGCCCTTCATCTGTTCATCATTTTAACACGAAAAGAGAAAAAAATAAAATAGAAAAAAAGCCAGAGGCGTGTAGATGATTGCGGCAGAGAAACTGATTTGTTTAAACTTCCAGGGTCGAATATTTTTGAGAAGAGATGCATGTGATAATTTCCTAAATGTATTGCATGATTTTATCTCGATATATAAATTTCAATTAATATGTGTCAGCCTGAACTTGATACAAAACACTCTTTCACACCGTCGATATTTCCTCTCCCACTGGACACACGGGAAGACACACACACGCACACACACACACACACACACACACACACCTACCGACGTATCCAGGCCAATGCAGTTATAAAATGCAATCAAACATGTCAAAACATAGACATTTTCTATAAATAGCCTACCAACGTTTGCAGTGAGAAAAACTGACGCACATTTCATGCTCAGGGATATGAAGCTCCACAATTTGAGGAACTCGGTTGCTAAGCGGTTAGTTTCAGATGCTTCAGTAAGCTCGAAATACATTAGAGGAGTCACACAGGAGAGAAGGGCGTATCTCCAGCGCACACGCACTTGGGAGAAGCCATACCATTGGCCTACGTACATTTCACCTCCGTCTTATGCAAGGTTTTTGTGCGCAGCAAGCTTTATTAATGAGGCCCCTGGGCAAGCGCAGCAACTAGGCAATAAAAAGAAAAAGTGACTAAACTTTGATGTCATGTAGGGGGCCACAAACTATTGTCCGGCGGGCCGCGATTTTGAAAGCACTGGCTTAGAGGGAAGGACACGTTGTTGCTTTTTTAGTGTCGAAATAGAATTATTGCGCTTGCCTCGCATGTCATATTGTGATCAGGTTATTTTGCGCTGGTGTTCGTTGAGCGTCCTTAACCTGGCCAACCACTTGAGCTTTGAGTCTAGGGAGGAGGGTGCTGGAGGAGACGTCCCTCTCCAAAACTGTGAATCTTTGTCAGAAGTACACATTTTAAACCCTCTGTCAATGTTACATACATTTAAAGAGTTTCTTTCACGTGTACAAATACACAATGCCTCCCTTTATGCAAATAATGTATCAAAACAATTAATTTTTCCTTTTTTTCTCTATCTGCAGAAGAGTGCGATGCCTTTGTAGACCGTGGCACTCAGTGTGGCGCCACCTCAGAGATTCTGGGTGTGGTCACCACTGGCTCCTCCCACTGGTCCAGTCGCTGCGAGGAATTGGTGGTTAGTAAAATAAAGAATATGTTGCCATTTTTGCACTTGTAAATAGTTAATCGCATTTTAGCCTACACTCAGATGTGAACTCATTCTTTTATGCGAGGGTCTTGAATAAAAAAAAAAAAACACGCAGGCAAGACATTGAGATTGCAGGGCGTGCCAATCTGCGACCGAACCAGCTTGGCAGTGTAAAAACGCCCAATCTGTCGGTAGTGGGGATTGACAACTATTCTGTGAAAATGAAAGAATATGTCTTGTGTGTGTTTCCTTCTTTATGTGGAAAGCAGCGGACCCCAGACACCATTTCAATCAAGCTTGAAGAGGATATTGGTGGAGGCATGCCCGCCGTAGGTTAGTAATTCACATTGCATCTATGCAAGAAAACAACCTTGATAAACTGAGAATGTACTTGATTCTACCTGTGCTAAAAAGCGTGGTCCTCTTTGGAAAAGCATCAAGACCAGCGCCCTGCTAAAACACAAGTTAAACTTGGGAGTTGCATTTCAAAGATGGAATCGGTCAAGAGCCCAGAAGGGTTTCACAGATGCCACATGAGCTGGTTTATCATTCTCAAACATCAATGAATTCATAATGCATGAATGTTGGCTGATCAGCTTAGAGCAGGGGTCTCAAACTCTATTTACCTGGGGGCCGCTAGAGGTAGAGTCTGGGTGAGGCTGGGCCGCATCAAGTATTCCACAATAAAGAACAAATATGCAGTCTTCTCAAGCTTTGCTATTAACAGTTCTGCAACATGAATGCATTTTGGAACATGAACGGCTCTTTAAAACATGAACCTCCTTCAGAACATGAACTGTCCTTCTGAACATATGGCTTTTCTTGCCTACTCCTCCTGATCACTGCTGCCCTTCATCTGTTCATCATTTTAACACGAAAAGAGAAAAAAATAAAATAGAAAAAAAGCCAGAGGCGTGTAGATGATTGCGGCAGAGAAACTGATTTGTTTAAACTTCCAGGGTTGAATATTTTTGAGAAGAGATGCATGTGATAATTTCCTAAATGTATTGCATGATTTTATCTCGATATATAAATTTCAATTAATATGTGTCAGCCTGAACTTGATACAAAACACTCTTTCACACCGTCGATATTTCCTCTCCCACTGGACACACGGGAAGACACACACACGCACACACACACACACACACACACACACACACCTACCGACGTATCCAGGCCAATGCAGTTATAAAATGCAATCAAACATGTCAAAACATCGACATTTTCTATAAATAGCCTACCAACGTTTGCAGTGAGAAAAACTGACGCACATTTCATGCTCAGGGATATGAAGCTCCACAATTTGAGGAACTCGGTTGCTAAGCGGTTAGTTTCAGATGCTTCAGTAAGCTCGAAATACATCAGGAGTCACACAGGAGAGAAGGGCGTATCTCCAGCGCACACGCACTTGGGAGAAGCCATACCATTGGCCTACGTACATTTCACCTCCGTCTTATGCAAGGTTTTTGTGCGCAGCAAGCTTTATTAATGAGGCCCCTGGGCAAGCGCAGCAACTAAGCAATAAAAAGAAAAAGTGACTAAACTTTGATGTCATGTAGGGGGCCACAAACTATTGTCCGGCGGGCCGCGATTTTGAAAGCACTGGCTTAGAGGGAAGGACACGTTGTTGCTTTTTTAGTGTCGAAATAGAATTATTGCGCTTGCCTCGCATGTCATATTGTGATCAGGTTATTTTGCGCTGGTGTTCGTTGAGCGTCCTTAACCTGGCCAACCACTTGAGCTTTGAGTCTAGGGAGGAGGGTGCTGGAGGAGACGTCCCTCTCCAAAACTGTGAATCTTTGTCAGAAGTACATATTTTAAACCCTCTGTGTCAATGTTACATACATTTAAAGAGTTTCTTTCACGTGTACAAATACACAATGCCTCCCTTTATGCAAATAATGTATCAAAACAATTAATTTTTCCTTTTTTTCTCTATCTGCAGAAGAGTGCGATGCCTTTGTAGACCGTGGCACTCAGTGTGGCGCCACCTCAGAGATTCTGGGTGTGGTCACCACTGGCTCCTCCCACTGGTCCAGTCGCTGCGAGGAATTGGTGGTTAGTAAAATAAAGAATATGTTGCCATTTTTGCACTTGTAAATAGTTAATCGCATTTTAGCCTACACTCAGATGTGAACTCATTCTTGCATGCGAGGGTCTTGAATAAAAAAAAAAAACACGCAGGCAAGACATTGAGATTGCAGGGCGTGCCAATCTGCGACCGAACCAGCTTGGCAGTGTGAAAACGCCTAATCTGTCGGTAGTGGGGATTGACAACTATTCTGTGAAAATGAAAGAATATGTCTTGTGTGTGTTTCCTTCTTCATGTGGAAAGCAGCGGACCCCAGACACCATTTCAATCAAGCTTGAAGAGGATATTGGTGGAGGCATGCCCGCCGTAGGTTAGTAATACACATTGGATCTATGCAAGAAAACAACCTTGATAAACTGAGAATGTACTTGATTCTACCTGCGCTAAAAAGCGTGGTCCTCTTTGGAAAAGCATCAAGACCAGCGCCCTGCTAAAACACAAGTTAAACTTGGGAGTTGCATTTCGAAGATGGAATCAGTCAAGAGCCCAGAAGGGTTTCACAGATGCCACATGAGCTGGTTTATCATTCTCAAACATCAATGAATTCATAATGCATGAATGTTGGCTGATCAGCTTAGAGCAGGGGTCTCAAACTCAACTTACCTGGGGGCCGCTGGAGGTAGAGTCTGGGTGAGGCTGGGCCGCATCAAGTATTCCACAATAAAGAACAAATATGCAGTCTTCTCAAGCTTTGCTATTAACAGTTCTGCAACATGAATGCATTTTGGAACATGAACGGCTCTTTAAAACATGAACCTCCTTCAGAACATGAACTGTCCTCATGAACATATGGCTTTTCTTGCCTACTCCTCCTGATCACTGCTGCTCTTCATCTGTTCATCATTTTAGCACGAAAAAACAAGAAAAAAAAAAGCCTGAGGCGCGCAGATGATTGCGGCAGAGAAACTGATTTGTTTAAACTTCCAGGGTCTAATATTTTTGAGAAGAGATGCATGTAATAATTTCCTAAATGTATTACATGATTTTATCTCAATATATAAATTTCAATTAATATGTGTCGGCCTCAACTTGATACAAAACACTCTTTCACACCGTCGATATTTCCTCTCCCACTGGACACACAGGAAGACACACACACACACCTACCGACGTATCCAGGCCAATGCAGTTATAAAATGCAATCAAACATGTCAGAACATAGACATTTTCTATAAATAGCCTACCAACGTTTGCGGTGAGAAAAACGGATGCACATTTCATGCTCAGGGATATGAAGCTCCACAACTTGAGGAACTCGGTTGCGAAGCGGTTAGTTTCAGATGCTTCAGTAAGCTCGAAATACATTAGAGGAGTCACACAGGACAGAAGGGCGTATCTCCAGCGCACACGCACTTGGGAGAAGCCATACCATTGGCCTACGTACATTTCACCTCCGTCTTATGCAAGGTTTTTGTGCGCAGCAAGCTTTATAAATGAGGCCCCTGGGCAAGCGCAGCAACTAAGCAATAAAAAGAAAAAGTGACTAAACTTTAATGTCATGTAGGGGGCCACAAAATATCGTCCGGTCGACCGCGAGTTTGAAAGCACTGGCTTAGAGGGAAGGACGGGTTGTTGCTTTTTAGTGTCGAAATAGAATTATTGCGCTTGCCTCGCATGTCATATTGTGATCAGATCATTTTGCGCTGGTGTTCGTTGAGCGTCCTTAACCTGGCCAACCACTTGAGCTTTGAGTCTAGGGAGGAGGGTGCTGGAGGAGACGTCCCTCTCCAAAACTGTGAATCTTTGTCAGAAGTACACATTTTAAACCCTCTGTCAATGTTACATACATTTAAAGAGTTTGTTTCACGTGTACAAATACACAATGCCTCGCTTTATGCAAATAATGTATCAAAACAATTAATTTTTCCTTTTTTTCTCTGTCTGCAGAAGACTGCGATGCCTTTGTAGACCGTGGCACTCAGTGTGACGCCACCTCAGAGATTCTGGGTGTGGTCGCCCCTGGCTCCTCCCACTGGTCCAGTCGCTGCGAGGAATTGGTGGTTAGCAAAATAAAGAATATGTTGCCATTTTTGCAATTGTAAATAGTTAATCGCGTTTTAGCCTACACTCAGATGTGAACTCATTCTTTTATGCGAGGGTCTCGAATCAACAAAAAAAAATACGCAGGCAAGACATTGAAATTGCAGGGCATGCCAAGCCGTGTGATGAAAGAATATGTCTTGTGTGTGTTTCCTTCTTTATGTGGAAAGCAGCAGACCCCAGACACCATTTCAATCAAGCTTGAAGAGGATATTGGTGGAGGCATGACCACCGTAGGTTAGTAATACACATTGCATCTATGCAAGAAAACAACCTTGATAAACTGCGAATGTACTAGATTCTACCTTCTCAGCAGGAGCCTTTAACCCTTGACCATCCAAAGGGCGACAAGGAAAATGCATAATCAACAAATAGAAGTTAGAATGTCCAAATATAAATCTTCCAATACACAAGTGTGTACAAAGTACATTCTGTATACCTTTGTGAAAATTATTAATTAAAAACATTACTTTCTCTCGTCTGTTTTCCTCTCTGAAGAAGACAGCAATGACATTAGAGACTTCAGCACGCAGCGCGGCGCCATCTCGGAGAGTCTGCGCGTGGAAGCCCCTGGCTCCTCTTACATGTCAAGTCACAGCGGGGAGCTGCGCATCCTGAGCGTCTACGGACAAGGGGAGGGCCCACTGGCGGTGGACGGCCATGACACCCTCTTTGCCGCGTCAGAACTGGAGGCCTTGAGCTCGCTGTCCGCTGACCACAGCGTGGCCAAGAGCCTGAACTGCAGCGTGAGGCTCGTCCGCCTCGAGGACCTGACTGGGCATCAGGGCTGCCGCAAGGGCTTGTGTGGAAAGGTTATTTCCAACAGTGTCAATATGATCGTCCACATGAGTACTCACATCGGCAAGAAGCCCTACAAGTGTGACCAATGCACAAAGCGCTTCAGTCTGAAAGGCCCCCTGAAGATCCACATGAGGACTCACTCCGGGGAGAAGCCCTACAAGTGTGACCAATGCACGAAGTGCTTCAGTCATGGCCCCACCCTGAAGTTACACATGACTACTCACACCGGCAAGAAGCCCTACAGGTGTGACCAATGCACGAAGGGCTTCAGTCTGAAAGGCCGCCTGAATGTCCACATGAGAACTCACTCTGGCGAGAAGCCCTACAAGTGTGACCATTGCACGAAATGCTTCAGTCTGAAAAGCAACCTGAATATCCACATGAGAACTCACTCCGGCGAGAAGGCCTACAAGTGTGACCAATGCATGAAGTGCTTCAGTCAGAAAGGCCAGCTGAATATCCACATGAGGACTCACACTGGGGAGAAGCCCTACAGGTGTGAGCAATGCCCGAAGCGCTTCAGTCAAGGCCGCGCCCTGAAGTTCCACATGTCGACTCACTTTGGGGAGATGCCCTACAGGTGTGACCAATGCACGAAGAGCTTCCAACGGAAATGCTACCTGAAGATCCACCTGAGGACTCACTCCGGTGAGAAGCCCTACAAGTGTGACCAATGCATGAAGTGCTTCAGTCAGAAAGGCGAGATGAATATCCACATGAGGATTCACTCCGAGGAAAATCCCTACAGGTGTGACCAATGCCCGAAGCGCTTCACTCACGGTCGCTTCCTGAAGTACCACATGTGGACTCACACCGGGGAGAAGCCCTACAGGTGTGACCAATGCACGAAGTGCTTCCAACGGAAATGCGACCTGGAGATCCACGTGAGGACTCACTCTGAGGAGAAGCCCTGCGTGTGTCTGCAGTGCAACGCCTGCTACAGCGACCCAAGCAGTTTGCGTTTGCACATGCTCAAAGCACACTTTGACACGGGGTAACGGGACTCTTTGATTGAGACCTCTGTCCTGTATTGGTTGAAATTACTGCTTTAGTTTTTCTTTTCATCACGATTAAACACTTTCAACTTTTGATACGCTTTCTGATTTTATTAATTGATGTCTGTGTTGAATAACTTATTTCTAGGACACTTCTGACAGCAAAATATTTGATTTAATGTAGAGCTTGATCAGGGGAAGATACAGGCAGCAAAGTTACCAAGCATACAGTCAATGAGACGATGGGTGTACATCATTCTTATAGGTAACGTTCACATCGTGGGTAAATACAAAGGAAACAAAGGTCAGGGGGAGGGGCCTTCGTGGAGTTTAGGCTTGGCCAGAGGAGAGACCAAGTTAAATTGCAATTCACAATATGGGTGAAGTGGACATGGCTGCAAGACAGTTAAAGGAATCTACACAACAAAGAAGTCTGGATTGGCCTCAGTATCAAACTTGGTGCCCACAGTTGCAAATGCAAACTATCTTAACACATTTTAATCAGAGAGGACGGGAGGTATCTCTTGGTTCTTGGAGAATGCATAGAAATTGATTGAAATTGACTAATCATTCAAACGGTTCATATAATTTGTGTATTAAAGTTATGCTTGACATTGCCACAACATTGTCATTACCGTTATCTTTGTTATTACAAAAAGCCTGCAATGTTCACTTGTGAAATAGACTGCGATTGAACCCCACATTTTACATGATTGTGTTCATTCCACTTACCTTTCCATTCTGTGTGCTTAATGCTAACTACCTAGGATGGATTGTCTCATAATAGGCGATAATGGTTGAAGATGATCCATTTTAAAAGGTCCCTGGTTAAATGTCTAGATCTCAGTGATGCTCAGTTTATGCCGGTCCTTCCTCTAGAATGCAGCATTATTCTAACGGGACAAAGTCAGAAGATTCATATTATTGGTCACCCTTCACTCCCTGTTTTCAGCGGCGGCTGGTGATCCAATTCGTGGGTGGGGTGCAGTAATGGACGGGGGTCCTCCCCAAGAAAATATAGAATTGGTTTCTGGGATGCCCACTAGCTAAAAATGTATTCTGATTCATAGCCTACATCCTGACTTGCAGGGCCTGGACAAGCTTACACTGCTTTCACTTTCATTCCACTGGTCATTGCTATTTGACCCATGGTTGTTATTCTGATATTGAGGCATACCATGATCAATGTCCTATAGTGTTTTACCGGAGTCTCAAGGTCAATTTCAAATGCTGTTTGGGGCCGTTGTATCATTTTATTCAATAAAATGTACCACTGTATCAAAACTAAAAAGAACCTTCAGAAAAAAATAATTAATTGTTATGAGCTGCTGCAGTGAATTTCTATTTTTCTTTTCTTGTTCGATGGTTTCGGTTAATCTGTTCAAATATTGTGTTATTGTTTGGTCCAAAAAGCTTTGATTTCTTTTAACATACGATCTGAACATCATCATCATCATAATAAAAAAAAACTATCATTTGAACTGTATTATTTATAGTTTAGGATTTTTTTAATGCTCGTTATTGTTAGAATTATTTTTAACCATGTTCAGTAAAAAAAAAAGGATATTACGGGAAAGGTTACCTCCCCTTTCTCTTATTTGGCCCGCCCAGATTATTTGTCCGACCGCCCATGAGAAAATGAGTTATGACGTGTACATATAGTTTTTTCCTTGAGAGACGCCGTGGCTTGCAAACGAGCGAAGCATCGCAGTTGCTCAGTGTTTTGATGTACAAATGATGTACAAAACTCGAATAAGTAAGTTAACTAATGCCATATCATTGTGTTGCTTTACTGTATATGGTTACCTTGTTAGCATTATAATGTTGCATTAGTATTAGCGCTACTGTTAACAGCCAAGTTGCTATCGATAACTTAAAGGTCAATTGCATCAGTTATGTGTGTAAACCATGGACCTATTAAAGAAAGGACAGCGGACTAAACATGGCCGCCCATTCATAATTATAAATACACGGACTGTAACTTGAGTGTGCACCTCAGCAAGTAAGGGGAATCACACGAGAATGGGCACAATTCAACAAAGGGGGTACAGGCACTGATCTCTAATGCTTGGATACCAAGGGAATGCAATGTTTAACAATGTCTGCTCACCATACAACAAACGAATACAACTGTATTTTACCGGCCACTGGACCGCAGTAGTTCTAGCGTTTTACAAACTCACACTAAATACATATGGTGCGTTCTAGGCATCCCGTGTTTTCACACCCTTCTAACCTCATGTACTCCCAGTTTTAGCGAGTAGGGTCTGTCTGCGTCCTGCAAGACGGAGGCGTAACTTGTAGTGTGCGTAACTTGTACTAGGAGGCATTACTTTTCTAAATCGCGGTCCACGCAAGATCTTTCTATTTTCGCGGTAAAAAGAAAAGCCTTATAAATCACGGTTCACACGAGATCTTCCTTGAAGTCGGATTTTCAGATGTTCCTGTTGGTAAGTAAAAAGAAGTGGATTAACAAGAATGTTTTTTTTGTTTTTACAAGCTTAATAAACTCTAAACTAGGGCAGACTACTTGTGGTTGTGATACTGTTTAACATTCTTTACGAAATGTTCGAACGCTTAGGCCTACTGTTTTAACGTTGGAAGAAACCCCAGCTTTCGCCACCTCGGTGAAGTTAGTTCGATGCACACTGAACAGTCACAAAATACTCTATACTGTACAGGGTAGTAGATGTTGCTTGCTGCTTTCTGCCCCGAGTTTGCACAGTGCAATAGTGATGACGTACCTGAGAAATCCATGTATTGAAGACTGGCAAATATATATAAAATGAAGGCTTGTAATGTGATCGCTATAATATGAAGGCTTTTTCATAACTATCCCCCTGTTAGTGACATTGTTCTTGTCTTCTTTCTATCAGTAATATTTATTTTAATTCATTGTCTTCTATCTCATGCAGGACCTTGAAAACATGCAGCAAGCAATCAATAACAATATGTATTCAATACAATTCTTTGAATTATTAATCTGCTGTCTTTTTTTAAAGGGATGAAGTAGGCTAAACTTAAGCAGGTTCCCCACGTTAAACTGCTATATGCATTACATTTCATTGTAATAGGCTTCTTTTCTTAAATGCGTCTGACTCAGGGATGTCAGTTTCAAGTAAGCCTATGATTAAGCTAATCAAGAGCATATCAAGATTAAGCTAATCAAGAGCATATTTTTAAATGAGCGGGTCGGGTGCACTATTTTTATATAAGGCCAAATATTTGAGGTCCGAGTTGCGGTCATTTATGTACCCGCGCACCACTGATACATACAGATCACTTCCGCGATTTAGAAAGTACTTGACACGCCTCAGACTAAAAGTTACGCCTCCTACTACAAGTTACGCCTCCTACAAGTTACGCCTCCTACAAGTTACGCCTCCTACAAGTTACGCCTCCTACAAGTTACGCCCCCGACTACAAGTTACGCCTCCTACTGCAAGTTACGCCTCCGTCATGCAGGACGTAGACAAATACTATTGGATTTAGCTGGTTATTTATGGGCAAAAAAGTGTACCTTGAACGTACTATTATAGGCATGTTTTCCCCTTCACACCTGATTAAATCTAAGGGTTATTAGCAGATTTCTGCAGAGCTTGATATCATGGTATTGAGTTGATGAGATGAACTATAAAATATGTAAACAAATCAAGGATGTAAGGCAAGGCAAGGCAAGGCAACTTTATTTATATAGCACTTTTCATACACAAGGCAGACTCAAAGTGCTTCACATATAAACATTGTCATACAATAAAATAAAATAATAGGTAAGTAAAAGAAAAACGTATGCAAAAAATAGAAAGTTAAAAAGGCATTTTAGTATTAAAATAGAAAATAAAGGCAAAGTTAAAAAAGCTTTTTAGAAAGTGCAATGTATTTAAGATTTAGCAGAAAGCTATAGCAAACATAAAAGTCTTCAGTCTTGTTTTAAAGGTGCTGAGAGTTGGGGCAAGTCTTAAATCCTCTGGGAGTTTATTCCAGCTATTTGTTGCGTAGTAACTAAATCCTGCTTTCCCATGTTTTGTGTTTACTCTGGGGATAATTAACAGATTGGTCTCAGAGGATCTTAGTGGTCTAGAAGGCTGGTGTAGTGGAAGCATATCCGTTAAAAACCATGTAGGGATTTATAGGTAAGCAACATGATTTTAAAATCAATTCTCTGACCTACAGGAAGCCAATGTAACGATTTCAGAATTGGTGTAATATGATCAAATTTTTTGGTCTTTGATAGAACTCTAGCAGCAGCATTCTGACTTTATGTAATATCATTTTGTGTAACTCATTTTAAGTATTAGGCTAATGTAATTCACTAAACATGCTTACCTTATATCTTCTTACAAATTGCACCTGGACTATATGCAATGTAAAAAATTGAGTACTGATTTTACTTTGTTGTCTCTACGCAGGCCAGCTCATCAAGTGCTTACATTCAGCAGCTTCTTTCAAGGGATGTTGCCTGCCAGACAGAACACCTGGAAACGCATATTTGTAGGCACAAAGCTATCCTTAAAGTCTTTGCAGCCCCATTTAAAAAGTGAAGGTGTGTACTTTCCTCATTGAGTATTTTTTTTCTTTGATGTAGTAGATTCTAGGCAGCATAGATTCTAGGCTGATGCTAGATTCTATCTGCGCTAAAAGGCCTGGTCCTCTTTTGAAAAGCATCATGAGCAGCGCCCTGCTAAAACACGAGTCAAACTTGGGAGTTGCATTTCAATGATGGAATCAGTCAAGAGCCCAGAAGGGTTTCAAGACCAATGCCACATGAGCTGGATTATCATCCTCAAAAATCACTGAATTCATAATGCATGAATGTTAGCTGATCAGCCTAGAGGGAAGGACACGTTGTTGCTTTTTAGTGTCGAAATAGAATTATTGCGCTTGCCTCGCATGTCATGTTGTGCTCAGATCATTTTGCGCTGGTGTTCGTTGAGTGTCCTTAACCTGGTCAACAACTTGAGCTTTGAGTCTAGGGAGGAGGGTGCTGGAGGAGACGTCCCTCTCCAAAACTGTGAATCTTTGTCAGCAGTACACATTTTAAACCCTCTGTGTCAATGTTGAATACATTTAAAGAGTTTCTTTCTTCTTGTACAGATGCAAAAAGCCTCCCTTTATGCAAATAATGTATCAAAACAATTGCTTTTTCCTCTTTTTCTCCCTCTGCAGAAGACTGCGATGCCTTTGGAGACCGGAGCACTCGGCGCGGCGCCACCTCGGAGAGTCTGGGTGGGGACGCCCCTGGTTCCTCCCACATGTCCAGTCGCTGCGAGGAACTGGTGGTTAGCAAAATAAAGAATATGTTGGCATTTTTGCACTTGAAAATAGTTAATTGCGTTTTAGCCTACATTCAGATGTGAACTCATTCTTGCATGCGAGGGTCTTGAATCAAAGAAAATAATACGCAGGCAAGACATTGAAATTGCAGGGCGTGCCAAGCGGCGACCGAACCAGCTTGACAGAGTAAAAACGCCTAATCTGTCGGTAGTGGGGATTGACAACTATTCTGTGAAAATTAAAGAATATGTCTTGTGTGTGTTTCCTTCTTTATGTGGAAAGCAGCAGAGCCCAGACACCATTTCAATCAAGGTTGAAGAGGATATTGGTGGAGGCTTGCCCGCCGTAGGTTAGTAATACCCATTGCATCTATGCAAGCAAACAACCTGGATCAACTGAGAATGTACTCGATTCTGCCTGCGCTAAAAAGCCTGGTCCTCTTTTGAAAACCATCATGACAAGCGCCCTGCTAAAACACAAGTCAAACTTGGGAGATGCATTTCAAAGATGGAATCAGTCAAGAGCCCAGAAGGGTTTCAAGACAGATGCCACATGAGCTGGTTTATCATTCTCAAACATGAATGTTTGAGAATGTTAGCTGATCAGTTTAGAGGGAAGGACACGTTGTTGCTTTTCAGTGTCAAAATGGAATTATTGTGCTTGCCTCGCTTGTCATGTTGTGCTCAGATCATTTTGCTCTGGTGTTCGTTGAGTGTCCTTAACCTGGCCAACCACTTGAGCTTTGAGTCTAGGGAGGAGGGTGCTGGAGGAGACGTCCCTCTCCGAAACTGTGAATCTTTGTCAGCAGTACACATTTTAAACCCACTGCGTCAATGCTGAATACATTTAAAGAGTTTCTTTCACTTGTACAAATACACAATGCCTCCCTTTATGCAAATAATGTATCAAAACAATTACTTTTTCCTTTTTTTTCTCCCTCTGCAGAAGACTGCAATGCCTTTGGAGAACGTAGCACTCAGCGCAACGCCAACTCAGAGATTCTGGGTGTGGACGCCCCTGGCTCCTCCCACATGTCCAGTCACAGCGAGGAGCTGAAGATTCTCAGTGTCTACGGAAAAGGGGAGGGCCCACTGGCGGTGGACGGCCATGACACCCTCTTCACCGCGTCAGTAGTGGAGGCCCTGTACTCGCTGTCTGCGGACCACAGCGTGGCCAAGAGCCTGGAGCGCGGCGAGCGGCTGGTCTGCCGCGAGGAGCTGAGTGTGCGGGTAGGAAATCATCTTATCATTCACCATCCAAAAGAGAGGCTTCCTCTGTTACAACTCAAAAAAAAAAACATAGAAAGCCCACACCTTTATGATTCAGTAAACGCTTTTACACTGCCAAGTATGCCCGTCTTATGCCCAACTTTTCCCCTGTGTGATCCGCGCGTTTACACTGAGCGAGGTAATTTACGGGCTTTATTTAGCACCCCTATTAACCCTCTCTGACCCTACACATATTGGGGGTTTCATTTTGATGTAAATGCGATAAGACAGCTTTGCGGTTCTAGGGGCGAGGCTTGGGTAGAGGTGTTGCTGCATTGTCTCTACAACAGAGACGATGCAGCGATATCAACATGAATAGTTGTAACTGGAGAGGCGGTGAAATCCGCAAGCTGCTGACCATCATGGGAGCGAAGGTGATGCAGTCGCATTTAAAGAAGACGAAAAACGGTCGATCTAAGAGAAAGTACCAGACAAACTTTCCTTACAACGGGCCTAGTAGCGGGGACGCTGGCGAGTCTAACGCCGCTCTGTATTGCTTGTTTTTATTCAGTATTTTTTATATTTCTCACGAATGCATTGAACATTTTGTTGTTTAGTAGTTTAGCTAAGTTTACTAGTTATTTATAGTCACTTTTCGCTATTGTAAGTACGCCAGTTTTCTTTATTTTTCCGTGTTTTATACGTGGAGTCGTACAGTTGCTTGACAGTTGGTGGCCGCTGTTGCCTTTTGAACGCTGCTGCTCACCGGTTGCCGCTTCTCGCTCTGAACATCATTCTGAGAATTATTTTTTCGCGATTTTCTTCTTCTTTATCTTACTGGTCTTTTAATTTTTTCTTAGTTCTCTTAGTTTTCCTTTGCTTACTTTCAACCCCTTCTGTCTGAAACCCTTCTGGACCTCGGATCGGACTACAATTATCCCCTTCTACCCCTGGAAACTGGTCGCTAGCTAATCAGCTGGTGACCAGCTGGATGCTACCTGTCCGTGCCACTGCTGTCAGCTGTCCGGGACCTGCCTGGAGCGCTGGGCCATTGATTAGCTGGCTGCCGGCTGTTTGACAGTTGGTGGATGACACACCAACTGTGACACACCGGTCCGCTGCCACCCTGCCAGCTCTCCTGGACGCTTACCTGCGTCCGCGGATTGCTGTCAATCCCCTCCTACACCGCTACCCGACAGTGTTCACCTGCTGGCCGGCTTCGCTGCTGCTAACCCCCGGCGCCGTCCAACTGGCTTCCCCGTCTCCAGCGTAGCTACAACCGGCAAGCTCCACTCCTCTGCCTCCGCTGTGCTGGCTCTGTGGCTTCACCATAATCGCCTGGATCTACCGCTGGCTTGCGCCGCTGCCGACTTCACAGCCTGTGGATTTTTAACCTGTTCCTCTGGATTGTGCTATGTTTGACTCTCACGTTACGAGCGCATCTCTGCCGCTGCGTTACTCTGTAATGGAGATGTTACGTCTCCGGATCTTCTCCAGGACCCCTCCACCTCAGCTTGCATCCCACCTTGACATTCTCAAACGACCAAAATACATCCACCGAGGCTCTGGACGGAATTTTCAGTACACTCACAACAGCAACAAAAACATCCACTCCTTCTGGTCCACTGGGCCCCGCCCCCCTCCTCGCACAGCCCGTACGGTCAGTCCTGTCAATCACAGTTTACTGTCCCCTCTGCTCAAAGCAACCTGCTACACTCCACTCACCTGTCTGAAATTCTTTCTGCTGAACACCAGGGGCCTCATGTACTAAGGTTGCGTACGCACAAAAACGTGGCGTACGTCCTTTTCCACGCTCACGTTCAGATGTACAAAACGTGAAATGACCGTAAAAATGTGCGGTCCCCACGCCAGCTCCAGAGCTGTCGTACGCACGTTTCTACAGCTATTGTTCCTTTGGCGACACTTAGCGGTGACGCTGGGAAACTGGGAAAAAAGGTGAAAACAATGACTCATCAGAGTGATTTGCACATCAGAGACACACTAATGAACAATTAACACACCTTGCAATTATATGGGTGGCTATAAAAGCATGCGCAATGGATAAAGAAAATTGTTAAAATGGCTAAAAAAATGGCTGCGTTAGCGTTGTTAGAGGACATCGCAAATGGTCAAATCCGAAGGGCGCTGGAGACGCCGGGGCCGACGGAGCACTCCGTGCCCTCTCCTTGCTTGTCTATTCAAAAATAAAAAAATTAAGTTAATAAACACGAGTCAAATTCTTTAATATCCTGGCATCTTTACGCACGACTTATGTGTATTGCAAGCAGCCGATTGTATGACCAGTATAATTACAGCATTTATGACTTCAGCATATTTACCTTGGGGATGATCGGTGTCCCCTTCATGGGCTCCCACCACTCCGGTGAGAGCTGTGTCACCGATCAAAGCGGCCACTCTCAAATCGAAGGGGGAGAGTTCCCCCACTCCTGTCCCCCCACCTGTTGCGGTCACGCTTCGGCGTTGGGCAGAAACCCTCCGCTTCACCTCCACCTTGAGGTCTGACCACTTTTTTTTAATTTCAGAGTGTGTGCGCTGCTGAGACCCCACTGCATTGACGGCCTCGCAAACACGCTCCCACTCACTTCTCTTTTGTTTTGCATTTATCCCTGTTGACAGGGTTCCAAATAGCATATGCTTGCGCATTTCTACCTCGTGGAGCAAAATCTCGAGCTCAGACTCCGGTGATCGGATTAAGAGGTGAATCTCAGGTCCAGAGGCCTATTTAAATGAAATTGCATATTTAAATGAGGGCGTGGACAGGGAGGAGTTTGGCACCTCGGCATGTGCGCTCAATTCCACGTTGATCGAGATGTACAAAAGAAACGTGCTTGGATCCATGCGTTCGCACACTTTGATACATCTGAATTTATTTGTGCGTAAGACAGTTTCTGGGTTTTGGCGTACGCCAAGTTTCAGTATGAAATCCACGCAAGTCTTAGTACATGAGGCCCTAGATCCCTCAGTAATGAGGCCCTTTTGATAAATGACTTTATTGTTGACCAGAGCCTAGACATTCTCTGCCTCACTGAGACCTGGCAACAACCAAATGACTTCTCCCATCTAAATGAGGCTGTTCCACCGGGTTTTTCTTTTATTAGTAAACCCCGGGTTAATGGGAGGGGGGGTGGCCTCGCTCTCCTCCACCGTGATAACATCAAAGTCACCACTGTCACAGTCCCCCATCACTCCTCCTTTGAATGTCTAGCTGTAAAACTCTCAGGCCCCAAACCCACTGTCATTGTCACCATTTACAGACCACCAAAACCCTCTGCTGTTTTCCTCAATGAATTCTCATCACTACTTACATCTGTATGTGCAATGTCCCCCACTGTTATCCTCCTTGGTGATTTCAACATCCACATTGACAACCCATCCTGTACTTTTGCTAATGACTTCACATCACTTTTGGACTGTCTTGGCATCACACAACATGTCATCCTCCCAACCCATAACAAAGGTCACATTCTGGATTGAATCTGCTGCACTGACATCACTCCCACTAATCTTGATGTCATTGATTTCCCCATCTCCGACCATAAAGCTGTACTTTTTGACATTCATACCCAACTACACAAAACCAAGGAACAACGGACCATCTCCTTCAGAAACATCAAACATATCAACACCACAGACCTCTCCACCCTGATCAGCTCCTACCCCAACCCTCCCCCAGCTTCCTCCCTGACTGACCTGGTGACTCACTACAATAACCCTAGTGAGTCCTCCTCTTCCCTCACCACCCTGGCCCCCCTGAAAACCCGCTCAGTCTCATTCACCCACACTGCTCCCTGGTTCACTCCTCATCTGCGCCAGCTCAAAGCCACTGGTCGTCGACTGGAGCGACTCTACAATAAGAGTCGACTCACTGTACACCGCCAAATGTATTCGGACCACCTCCATCACTACAAGAATGCCCTCACCACTGCCAAAACCTCATACTACTCCAACCTCATCAACACTGGTACAGGCAACAGCAGAGTCCTCTTCTCAACAGTCACTTACTTCAGCCTCCTAAAACCCTCCCTCCAGACATTTCCACCACCCAATGCACTGCGTTCCTGGACTTCAGCTCTAAAATCAACACCATTCACCAACAACTGGCCTCATCTCGCACCCCCTCCGATGACCCACCCTGGATGATCACCTCTGGCCAACCTCTCATCAGCTCCCTCTCTGACTTCACCCCAGTAACAGAACAGACAGTTTCAGAACTCATCCGCAAAGCCAAAACCACCACCTGTCAGCTCGATCCTCTTCCCACCTCCCTTGTCAGAGCATGTCTACCGTCCATCTCCCCAATGATCACCAACATAATTAACTCCTCCCTCACTACTGGTACTGTACCCCCCACTCTCAAGCTGGCTGCCATCACTCCCATCCTGAAAAAACCTGGTGCTGACCCAACTGACCTTAACCATTACCGGCCCATCTCCAATCTCCCTTTCATCTCCAAAACACTTGAAAGGGTGGTTGCCGCACAACTACAGTCCCACCTTAACACAAACAATCTCCACGAACCGTTCCAATCTGGCTTACGTCCAAAACACGGCACTGAAACAGCCCTAGTCAAAATCACCAACGACCTCCTCCGTGCAGCCGACTCTGGATTACTCACAATTCTAATCCTCCTCGATCTAAACGCAGCATTGACCGCCTGACTGGCATTGGGATCACTGGTGCTGCACTCTCCTGGTTTACATCCTACCTCACCGGCCGTCAACAATTTGTTCAACTAAGCCTGGGTGTTCAGGTGTCTCACTGGGAGTCCCCCAGGGGTCAGTCTTGGGTCCACTCCTGTTCACCACTTACCTCCTCCCGCTGGGCACACTCCTCCGTCACCATGGGGTCCATTTTCACTGCTACGCTGACGTCACACAGGTCTACATCTCCACCAAACCCACCGCTGCCATCCCCCCCACCTCCCTCATCACGTGCCTGGAAGAGATCCGGAGCTGGTTGAGCAGGAACTTCCTGAAACTCAATGGAAACAAGACCGAGGCCCTGCTCATCGGCTCCAAATCCACCCTCACCAAATCACAACCCAACCCAGCTCCACTCATAATCATCGATGGATTCCCAGTACCCTTCTTCTCCAAAGTCAAGAGCCTCGGTGTCATCCTGGACAACACCCTCTCATTCGCACCCCATATTCACAACATCACCCGGACTGCATTCTTCCACCTCCGCAACATCGCCAGACTCCGCCCATCACTGACCCAATCCAGCACTGAAATCCTAGTTCACTCATTTGTCAAATCACGCATAGACTACTGCAACGGCCTACTCACCGGACTGAATGATCTGCATCAACAGACTGCAGATCATTCAGAACTCAGCCGCCCGGATCATCACCCGCACCAAATCATCTGACCACATCACCCCTGTCCTCATCCAACTTCACTGGCTCCCAGTACACTACCGCATCCAATACAAAACCCTACTCCTCACCTACAAAGCTCTCCACAACCTAGCCCCCAGTTATCTCTGCGACCTCCTCCAAGAATACACTCCCTCCCGCTCCCTCCGCTCAACCTCTGCTGGACTACTATGTATCCCCACATCACGACTCATTACAATGGGTGCCCCGTCATTCAGCTGTTCAGCACCAGGCTCTGGAACTCCCTCCCCCCACACATAAAACAGTCAGACACCATTACAACCTTCAAGTCACAACTCAAAACTCACCTGTTCAAACTCGCACACAACGTCTAACTGGTCACTGTCTTGATTGTTTGTTTGTTTGGTCTTGTTTTTGTTTTATTTATTTATTTATTTATTTATTTATTATTATTATTTTTCCACAATGTCTTGTTTTTAAGCGATTTATGATAACTTTATGCTCTGTAAGGTGACCTTGGGTGTCTTGAAAGGCGCATTGTAATAATATTATTATTACAATGCTTGAGCAGCAAAGTGGTTAGCAAAATAGAGAATATGTTGGGATTTTTGCAGTTAATCGTGTTTTAGCCTACACTCAGATGTGAACTCATTCTTGCATGCGAGGGTCTTGAAGCAAAAAATTTATATTTATGTTTTTTGCAATTCATTTTAAAAAGTCCTCCAGTGTGTAGCCCCGCCGTCTCCTGTGAACCAAGCAAGACAGCTCCGAGACGAAGGGGGATTTTATCAGCTTGGCAGGGTAAAAACGCCTAATCTGTCGGTAGTGGGGATTGACAACTATTCTGTGAAAATGAAAGAATATGTCTTGTGTGTGTTTCCTTCTTATGTGGAAAGCAGCAGACCCCAGACACCATTTCAATCAAGGTTGAAGAGGATATTGGTGGAGGCATGCCCGCCGTAGGTTAGTACACACATTGCATCTATGCAAGAAAACAACCGTGATAAACTGAGAATGTACTTGATTCTGCCTTCTCAGTAGGAGCCTTTAACCCTTGACCATCCAAAGGGCGACAAGGAAAATGTATAATCAATAAATAGAAGTTATAAATATAAATATATATATAATTCCTCCAATACACAAGTGTGTACAAAGTACAAAGTGTATACCTTTGTGAAAATGATTAATTAAAAACATTACTTTCTCTTTCTCTGTTTTCCTCTCTGAAGAAGACGGCAATGACATCAGAGACTGCAGCACGCAGCGCGGTGCCATCTCGGAGAGTCTGCTTGTGGACGCCCCTGGCTCCTCCCACATGTCAAGTCACAGCGGGGAGCTGCGCATCCTGAGCGTTTACGGACAAGGGGAGGGCCCTCTGGCGGTGGACGGCCATGACACCCTCTTTGCCGCGTCAGAACCGGAGGCCTTACGCTCGCTGTCCACAGACCACAGCGTGGCCAAGAGCCTGAACTGCAGCGTGAGGCTCGTCCGCCTTGAGGAGATGACTGGGCATCAGGGCGGCCGCAAGGGCCGGCCCGGTGTCTTGTGTGGAAAGGTTGTTCCCAACGATGCCAATATGATCGCCCACATGTCGAGCGACTCTGGGGAGAAGCCCTACAGGTGTGACCAATGCACGAAGTGCTTCAGTCAGAAAGGCACCCTGAAGCGCCACTTGAGGACTCACTCCGGTGAGAAGCCCTACAAGTGTGACCAATGCACAATGCGCTTCAGTCATGGTTCCGCCCTGAAGTTCCACATGTCGTCTCACACCGGCGAGAAGCCCTACAGGTGTGACCAATGCACAAAGAGTTTCATTCAAAGCTACGCCCTGAAGTGCCACATGAGGACTCACTCCGGTGAGAAGCCCTACAGGTGTGACCAATGCACAAAGAGTTTCATTCAAAGCTACGCCCGGAAGCGCCACATGTCGACTCACACCGGAGAGAAGCCCTACAAGTGTGACCAATGCACGAAGTGCTTCAGTCAGAAAGGCCACCGGAAGAGCCACATGATGACTCACACCGGAGAGAAGCCCTACAGGTGTGACCAATGCACGAAGCGGTTCAGTCTGACAAGATACCTGACGATCCACATGAGAACTCACACCGGCGAGAAGCCCTACAGGTGTGAGCAATGCATGAAGTGCTTCCATCTTGGCTCATCCCTGAAGTTCCACATGACGACTCACACCGGTGAGAAGCCCTACAGGTGTGACCAATGCATGAAGTGCTTCAGTCAGAAAGGCACCCTGAAGCACCACATGATGACTCACTCTGGGGAGAAGCCCTACAGGTGTGACCAATGCATGAAGTGCTTCGGTCAGAAAGGCACCCTGAAGACACACATGATGATTCACTCTGGGTGAATCAGAGTGAATCTGAAAGCGATATGTAGTTTATTTTTTTTATTACGCCATACTGGTTTATTGTATATTATTTTGATGTTGCCTTGCGAGCGCTATTTTATAAAGCTGACCGCTGCTCTCTGAGCCTACAAACCATGTTCAGCTGCTCAATCCCGCCCCTTATATGTACGTAGCGTTCTCCCACCCATGGGCGTTTCACATCACAACAAAGCGTTTCTCGTGAGCACGAGAAAGTATCTGGTGCGCACGAGAAAGTATCTGGTGTGTGTGTGTGTGTGTGTGTGTGTGTGTGTGTGTGTGTGTGTGTGT
This sequence comes from Gadus macrocephalus, assembly GCF_031168955.1. Classification (NCBI taxonomy): domain Eukaryota; kingdom Metazoa; phylum Chordata; class Actinopteri; order Gadiformes; family Gadidae; genus Gadus; species Gadus macrocephalus. Next base: position 30,698,661 of record NC_082385.1, read on the forward strand.
GTGTGTGTGTGTGTGTGTGTGTGTGTGCAGTGGACGAGCGAGCGGTAGCGTGCATGTAAGTTTAGTGAAGTAATGATCGAGTCCGGTTGTGTGTAAAAGAATAAAGCACCCGGCAGGAATCGGTGGCCGCTTTATTCCGACCTATAAGCAGACCCACTGCCGGTCAAAGTGAAGGGTGTGTTGCCCCTGAGAGATCAACGGCCCTGGAGGGAACGTGTCTGAGAGCCGACAGCAGAAAGTTGTAACACTAACCATCTCGTAGTCGGAGGCGGAGCGCAAGAAAGTAGTACGGGCTCCAATAGTGCAAGATAAAAGATAAAAAATGAAACGCATTAATTTGAATGATTTTAGCTTGTGTGTGATTTTTCGTGGACACAGGCACGCACAAGCTAAAATCATTCATATTATAGAAGAGGCTGTAAAGGAAAACAGTATTTTTTTCTATGGTATCACTCCGCAAATGGTCTGGTAACTTGTCAACTCCAGCGTCTTCGGTTGCTATGCGACGTCAACGTCTTTGGCAGACTATTTCTCTGCTGATCAACACTACGAATGCTGGTTACAAATAAATTGTAAAAAGACACACCATGAAGTTTTTTTTTCGTTTAGGCAAGTAACCGTGTAATAAGCGGGATAATGTATAGAACGTCGTTGGTCATTATTGAAAATAAGCCCCTTCAGGTCGGTGTCCTGTTCGCCCAGTCGGGGCTTATTTTCACTATAATGACCGGCGTTCTTTACATTATCAATTACGTATCTGTTGTTAAAGCACAGCTGTGCTTCGTTGAGCAAAAAAAAAAGAAAACACTAAATAAATGGTTGATAGTGGCGCGGAGTTAAAACTACACACTCTACCTGTTTTGTTCAAAATATCGTTAAAATATCGTATATCGCCATTCGAACCGAAAATATCGAGATATGAGTTTTGGTCCATATCGCCCAGCCCTACCTACAGGTGTGACCAATGCATGAAGCGCTTCAGTCATGGCCACGCCCTGAAGATCCACCTGAGGACTCACTCTGGGGAGAAGCCCTGCGTGTGTCTGCAGTGCAACGCCAGCTACAGCGACCCAAGCGGTTTGTGTGTGCACATGCTCAAGCACACTTTGACACGGGGTAACGGGACGCTTTGATTTAGACCTCTGTCTGGTATTGGTTTAAATGACTGCTTTTTGTTTTTCTTTTCATCACGATTAAACACTTCCAACTTTTGATTCGCTTTCTGTTTTTATTAATAATTGGTGTCTGTGTTGAACAACTTATTTGCTTGCTTTTTGTGGTGTGCGTATTCGTGCGTCGGGGCAGTTGGGCAGAAGGTTAAAGGTCCCATGGCATGCCACCACGTGTGGTGTGATTGGCCGTTACAAGCCGTTTTGGAAATCTGCCCCTTATGACATCACAGGTCGGTGTGTCCACCTAGATGTGTGCTGGATAGATCAGTCTACCAGCCTTCCCATTGGACTGTAGCAAACGTTGTTCATCTATCCGTCCCACATCTAGGTGGACATGCCCACCTGGGATGTCACCCTCTGCCTCCACACCCTCCCCCTGTAGCCCCTGTAGCTGGGAACGTCTGCGGAAACACGCACGTTCGTGGATGGTGCTCCGCTTCGGCATAAAATGCTTGTTGAACTTGTTAATAACCTCATTGTAGTAATCATCCTCATGGCCTCAGAACGTGAACGTGCTAAATATCGGCTCTGCATCTTTGCCCAAAGCATACAATAGAGTGTTTACTTGCTCATCGTCGTTTTCTTGGTTTGAGTTTTGCTGCAATCCAATAACGAGAGAAACGCTGTCTCTGGCCGGCCACGCCCCGGGCAGGGTGAGGTCAAACGGGTCCGGCGCGCAAAACTTTTCCCTTTTGCTGCTCTCTCTCTCACACACACACACACACACACACACACACACACACACACACACACACACACACACACACACACACACACACACACACACACACACACACACACACACACACACACACACAGCCAGTTTAACTCCAACGTACTACAATGTGTTGAAACACAAGACAGTGTAGTGACGAGTGTTTCTTAAATACTCTGAGTGAATTTGTAATTTAGTTGCTGTGGGGAAAGGAGAACAAGCCTATCTTGATGAATCCTTCATTATGTTGTGTGTTCACTAACGGGTAGGGTTCGTGCTGGATCTTTCTTCTTCTTTTCTTCTTTTAACTTGGTGTGTGTGTGTGTGTGTGCGTTTTTCTGCTGGGAGACTTCAACGCCCACGTGGGCAACGATGCTGGGGAGGAACGGCCTCCCTGATCTAAACCCGAGCGGTCGTTTGTTATTGGACTTCTGTGCTAGTCATGGATTAACGAACACCATGTTCGAACATAAGGGTGCTCATAAGTGTACCTGGTACCAGAGTACCCTAGGCCGAAGATCGATGATCAATTTTGTGATCGCGTCATCTGATCTGAGACCGCTTGGTTTGGACACTCGGGTTAAGAGAGGGGCGGAACTGTCAACCGACCACCATCTGGTGGTGAGTTGGATCAGGGAATGGGGGAAATTTCCAGATGGACCTGGTAAGCCCAAACGAGTAGTGCGGGTGAATTGGGAACGTCTGGAGGAGGCCCCCGTCCTAGGTATCTTCAACTCACACCTCCGGCGGAGTTTTTCTGGCATTCCTGTGGAGGTTGGGGGCATTGAGCCGGAGTGGGCGCTGTTCAAAGCCTCCATTGCTGAGGATGCGGCGGCTAGCTGTTGCCTCAGGGTCTTAGGCTCCTCAAGGGGCGGTAACCCTCGGACACCGTGGTGGACACCGGTGGTCAGGGAAGTCGTCCGATTGAAGAAGGATACCTTCCGGGATATGATATCCTGGAGGACTCCTGACTCGGTTGCGGGGTACCGACAGGCTCAAAGGGCTGCAGCTGCTGCCGTGTCGAGGCTAAGCAGCGGGTGTGGGAGAAGTTCGGAGAGGCCATGGAGAAGGACTTTCGGTCGGCACCAAAGTGTTTCTGGAAGACTATCCAGCACCTCAGGAGGGGGAAACGGGGAACCATCCAAGCTGTGTACAGTAAGGATGGGACTCTGTTGACCTCAACTGAGCAGGTCGTCGGACGTTGAAAGGAACACTTTGAGGAACTCCTGAATCCGAATAACACGCCCTCTATGTTGGAGGCAGAGCTCGAGGTTGATGGTGTTTCGTCGTCAATTTCCCTGGTGGAGGTCACTGAGGTAGTCAAACATCTCCGCAGTGGCAAAGCCCCAGGGATTGATGAGATCCAGCCAGAAATGCTAAAGGCTCTGGGTGTTGAGGGGCTGTCATGGTTGACACGCCTATTCAACATCGCGTGGGAGTCGGGTACAGTGCTAAAGGAGTGGCAAACCGGGGTGGTGGTTCCCCTGTTCAAAAAGGGGGACCAGAGAGTGTGTTCCAATTACCGGGGTATCACACTTCTCAGCCTCCCTGGTAAAGTGTACTCCAAGGTGCTGGAAAGGAGGGTTCGGAGTGAACGGCGATACCTACTTCTGGGACTCCATGAATTGACGGACCCGTCCACAGCCCGCTACAACGGATGCAATACCAGGCTAGGCCGCTGAGCACTGGTGGATTGCGGAAGTATGCACTGCTCTCGGGGGCTTGGAATACACAGTCCTACTTTCAGGATTTGCTTTTGACTTTCAAATGTGCCATTTCCATAGGAATCCCATTAACTTAAAGTTATAATCGTTTTCACTTTATATATACTTTTCATATTCTTCACTTACTTTATAAACAGTTAAATGGTATATATATATATATATATATATATATATATATAGTACATATATTCAATTCAGAAGACGTGGTTTAACTTTAAATCTTTATTAGCATACAGATTCATATAGGCAAGCTTTCAATAGGAAGGTGAACTTTCACACAATGATACTCATCATTCTCTAATCTCTACCATAGGTTACTGGTGACCAATAACAATCCTGCATGTTAAACATCCAACTTGTGGTTAATATGTTCTATGTAAATATTACACTGTAAATTAATACTTTGTACCTTAACCAGGATGACAACTGCATAATTGTTTTTACGTCTCAATAAAGAATGACTTGGAAAATCAATTAAAGGCTAAAAATGTGTTGCACACAGCTCTCTAAGATATAAGATTTTACACATCTGAAAATAATAATAAAAAGGCAATGTACGGGAATCAATGTCGATAGCGGATGGTGTTCTCTTGGAAGGATTGAAAAAAAACGGAGAAAATAACATTACCCGCCCAAGTAAAGTCTATGTTTGTGGCGATCCCTAGTGGCAGAATTATATAGATGCATTTTTAAACCAAAATATTATTGAATGAACTTTGTCCAAGACAATCCAAACTAGAAAGATATCTCATTAACGTGACATAATGCAAAGTCAAGTCTCAGCCCTGAACCTGATGTGGAGTGGACGTTTCCCTCAGCAGTCTCTGAAGCTCCAACATTCTGCTCAGAGGCTGAGCCTCATATACTCTTTCAGGCTAACCCTTCTTTAGTTACATTACACAGCTACTCTAACTGAAATCTTGGTCATATATTGCAAAAAAATTATTGTACATTCAAGAAACATCATAACTCTTTTCTATCTGCAATTACCTCAACATATGTTACCCTGAAACACAGGATCTTATGCATCCAGAAAAACGTATATCTCATCAAGTCCTTAAAGTATGAGACATGTGACCCAATTTTCATTCCTACGAAAATGAATATTTCCTTCTATCTTCATTCCCCTTATAGTTATGCTATTCATCCTCAAATGGTTTAGAAAGAGGTTATTTGGTTTATCAATGGAATTGTTACAAATAATGCAAACATTACTCATGTGACCATCATAATTGTGACTATAGTGAGAACTGGCAAAAAAATAACAAAGAGGAATAACCTTTCACACAGACTTGAGGTAATCTGCTGACAGACTTTAGGTATTATTATAGAATGATTTGTGAGACACTACTCCTTGGTGAAGACCTGTCCATCAGAATTGGTTTTCCAGGCTATCTTATGGTGGTTGCGCAAAGTCCCTTCATTCAGCATTTTCTGGATCTGAAAACGAGAACCAAAAGTTGTTTGCTCTACGACAGGCAATAGGCCTACCTCATGTGACCATTATGAATATAATAGTTTCCAGTCTTTCTGAATGAAAGCAATGACAGAGGCCCTGTTTACATGAGATAAATATCTAGATTCTACACCCTTTTCCTAACTCTGACTGTACCACAGACGCATCTTTCACACAAAAGGCCCAACGTGTTCTCAACCATCTCAGCCTTTCTCCAGTATACACGTAGGGACAGTTGAAGGCACACACAAGCACAGTTTGAGGGTTGAACAACAGCCATGGTATTCAAAATCTCCTTGAATGTTTTTTGGTGCGTTATCAACATTTAAAACACACACCAGTCACACAATGGGCATGTACCCCCCCAATATTTTACTACACTAGTCGACTAAATTAGTGACAGTGTTGAATGATGGAGAAGGTTGATGGGCAGACTACCGAAAACCACCTAAAGGCTGGTATAACTCACTTGTTTTAAGATGGCAGTTTTCATGGCAGGGTCATTCAGTTCCTGGATGTCCTCTGAACGCACCCTCACCTTGAGAACCCGTTTCCTAGTACCTGACACACAAACACACACACACACACACACACACACACACACACACACACACACACACACACACACACACACACACACACATACACACGAACACACACATACACAAGAACACACACACACACACACACACACACACACACACACACACACACACACACACATACACACGAACACACACGTACACAAGAAAACACACACACACACACACACACACACACGAACACACACACACACACACACACACACACACACACACACACACACACACACACACACACACACACACACACACACACACACAATGTAACTGGACTTTCCAATAGTTCAAAGACAATGATTGACCATATGGATGAATTGTTCAAATGTTTCCATTGAATGCAATAGAATATGAGACGTCTAATACAACTCCAAAACACTCAACGGTTGCTTACAGGTGCAGAGAAAGGGATGCAACTCATGACATGATCGTTGGCTCCATCTTCCGGAAATGTGGCTCGTCATCACAGCGCAACTTTGAGGGAAATTCCCCACGAATGCATGATGATCCCAGAGTCGTAAGGAGGAGTAGCGCCCGTCGGACCAGTACCACGCCTCTTTGAAGAGGCCGGTCCAGACATAATATCCACCACTTGCCTCCGCGACTGCCTGGTTCTCTGTTGAGTTCCTGATGCTGACCAGGTCCGTGTGGTGACTCCTGCAGTACACCTGCGCATCGACCCAGTTCTTCCCCTCTCTCACTAGGACATATCGGTCTCCACCTTGTCTGTTACCTGCCAAATCATTCAATCCTTTGTTGGCATTGAATACTTTTTATAAATAACATAACAAAAAAACAAAAACGTTATGGCTTTTAACATGCTGTCGGTGAGAGAAGAGTTTCAAAGAGAGAGCAGAAAAGATCTCTGTTCCCAGTGATACAACTCTCACGGCCCATACACCGCACGACTGGGAGAGTTTAACACGCACACACACACACACACACACACAGCTCAAATGGAAGTTAGATCATGCCTACAGCACCTTCAATTTGACACATTATAAATAAATACAAATGTAGTGTATAATATCCATATCCATGTGTGTATGTTTCCTTACCATCATAACACACGAACACATGTTTTTCGTCATTTCCATGATTGTACCACTTGCTGTTATATTGCAGAGTAAACCTTCTACCAGGTAACCCTCCTTTGAAATTACGGTAATCTCTCTCTCCCTCTTGGTAGAAGTCCTTGTCTGCCAGCGACCAATGCCACCTTTCAGGACCCCCATAATGAAGACCGATCCACCAATCATGAGCTCTGTCTGCATTCATGCCCAGCAGTGACTTCATTGCCCCCATGTCGTCTATGGTGGCCAGGTCGTGGCCTCTCTCTCTGCAGTAGCTCTGGGCATCAAACCAGGATTTCGGGGTTTCAATTAAACAGTGTTGGCGGTAGTCGGCACAGAAGGACGGGATACACAGTCCTGGTAGGGAAGATAATCATTTGACTTACTGTTGAATATGTTCGTATTTCTAATCACAAATAGGAACGATTCCCACATGGCTGGTGTTATTGTGTATCCTGACTGATGAATGAAAGATGCATAGCACAAATGTTGACATTAATTTCTCGTTTGCAAAAACACATTACACTTTTGATACCTGCACCCATAGGTAACGTTAAACACAATCACACCAACCTGAGATTAGAAGAGTTTGTATCCATTCCATAGCATTCATGTCTACCAAATAGAAAAGGATTTATCATCTTACACTTCACTTAATTTTAGTTGAACAAACATCGGCACAATAATAAAGCAGTTGAAAAGGGAGTGATCCTTTTTTTTGTTGGATTACCATAAAACCATTTATGAATTGACAGCATTATCATTAAGATTGCATCATTTTTCAATAATAATTAATAAATACAGGCTGCTATAGAGTTAACATTCTCCTCTTATAACTTTATGATGATTCAGTATTTAAGTCACTTACCTTTGGTTTACCAGGGTTTCCCCTGTGCAGTCGTTTTATCACCCAAGTGGGTGCTACACACTGGTGGTGGTGAGTGCGGTCCCCCCTTCACTGTAAGCGTCTGAGTGACCTAGAAAAGCGCTATATAAATTCAATGAATGAATGAATTATTACTAGCAAGGTGTACAACTCGCTCTGTCTATCTTGACTTTAACATCCACCCAAGATTTATATCCCAGCTCTTTAATTATACAGGCAAAAATACGCTCATTACCCAGGAAATTCCTCGTGCCCTCCTTATTCCAAATTTGACTGCTTGGCCAACATTTAAAGTGTGGAGTGTTGGTTGATGGCTGGTTTAAGCAGCCACACCCGGCCCGAGTCAAACGGATTAGACTCTGGGGCTGGGTGAGGCTGCACACCTGTTTGATCAACCATGCACACAGGTAAAACCAGCCATCACCACCGACAAATCATAATAAGGTGGGCATAATAATGCTCTGTAAGGTGACCTTGGGTGTCTTGAAAGGCGCCTCTAAATTAAATGTATTATTATTATTATTATTATAAAAAATATATAAATACATATTTTTGTGGTTTGACCGTTGGTACTTCCAAAACACTGACAGATCTCCCTCTATACCGCTTTAACTACTCAATTAAAAAATCTCCTCAGAATGAACCCTACCCATAATCGAATATTCAAATATTGAAGGATGAATTGTATTGATCCTGAGCATATCAGCGAATTTTTTTTCAAATACGACCTCCGCCTATTTATTTGAAGGCTTTGAGGTTGCTTTGGGGAAAAGGTCAGAGCTGAAGCAGGGGCAGCCCACGGGCCCTGGAGGTCTGGTTATCCTCCAGCCATGCACAAGGTCCTCAATCAGCTCCAAGTACTTTACACAGAACATACAGGATTTGTTTTTGACTTTCAAATGTGCCATTTCCATTGGAATTCCATTAACTTGAAGTTATAATCGTTTTCACTTTATGAATACTTTTCTTAATGTTCTTCACTCACTTTTTAAACGCCTAAATTAGCTTCCTATGTTAGCCATCTTCTCGGAAACCATTTCAACCATTAACTGCTCATTTGATCTCATAATACAAATAAATAAACTTTGTTACATTTCTATAACTTTCCAAAAGTTGTTGTTGTTATCAGCATTAACTTGGTAGACAGACATAGGGTAGCCATTTTTTTCTGAAGACTTTTTTGGAGACTCCTGGCTTCTAAGGACGCATACTGTTGTTTCACAATCTTCTGGCTCGGGGTTAATACACCCTGGATGGATCTGATATTATGTATAAATAATAATCAACACTTCTATGTAGAATATGAAAGGGTTTTTGACTTCCAGAAGCACACTGTTGCACTCTATAGGATGCACGCCTCGAGTGATGCCCACAGGCCAACAGCCCTATCCAGTAATTGTGGAGACACAGGGCGACACCTGCTGGTTAGTTTTGTGAGTATATAAATATGGATATTTTATTTTAAATGGTGTGTAGTTTATTTCGGTATACGCTGTCAATGGCCATAATCAGGGTCAACCAATCTTTTTCTTTTCATTTTATAAAATATATTTTATTCAAAGATTCATCATTTATTTCATATTTTGAGGAGCTGTCACCTACTAGCAAAGAGTGAAGTAGGGAACTCTTATTTGAAGGGTGAACTATTTCCCTTCTGCCGCTTGTCTTGTCATCTACACTTTGTACATATATTAAATTCATAATGCGTGATATAACTTTAAATCTATATTAGCATACAGATTCATGTAGGCAAACTGTCAATAGGAAGGCAATCTTTCACACACTGTTAGGCCTACTCATCATTCTCTAATCTCTACCGTACTGGTAACCGATCACAATCCAGCATTTTTAACATCCAACTTGTATATTGTATATTCTATGTGAATATTACACCCCTGTCAAGTTATATTTTGTACCTTTAACCCGGATGGGGGGAATTCAACTTGCATAATTGTTTTTGCGTCTCAATAAAGGACGACTTTGAAAATCAATAAAAGGAAATCAAAAATGTGTTGCACGCAGCTCTCTATGAAATAAGATATTACCCATTTGAGTATATTAATAAAAAGGCAATGTATGGGAAGCAATATCGATGGCAGATGGTGTTCTCTTGGAAGGATCGAAAAATAATGGAGAAAATAACATTAGCCTACCCACCCAAGTAAAGTACGGTATATGATTGTGGCTGACCCTAGTGGCAGAATTATATATAGCAGCCTATGCATGTTTAAAATCAAAATTAGATTGAATTAACTCTGTCAAAGACAATCCAAACTAGAAAGATCTCTCATTAAGTAAGGAATAATCACCGAGAGGCAGGGCAATAAACAGTTTGATATGCCCGGCTCGCGGACGGCTTACCTTCCGCGAGCCGGGCATATCAAACTGTTTATTGCCCTGCCTTGAGGTGATTATTCCGTTTATTCTACTTCGCGCCGGCCAACATAATAAAACAATTCAAATACTTTAATAATTAGCCTTTTTCTTATTCGTATTGCATGCTTATTAAATGTATGCTCTGTTTAAGTTCATCTCCCTCGAAAAGTAGTTCCCTTTAGAACTACGGTGAATAACGTTAGCTCAGCTGTAGGTAACGCGTTTCTATAGCAACCACACAAGGTTGCAACTGATCACTAGTTTAACAACGTAGTTGTTACATTCGTATCAAGTCAGCTTTAATGACGATCGATCAAACATGCACTCCTTGGTTTATTTTTACAACGGACCTCATGTTTGAAATGTAGGCCTATGTGATAGAAAACGATACAAGCGGCGTATTGATCTACTGTGCTCAGTCAGCAGAAAGTAGAACCGACAAATCAGCGGGCAATATGCCGGATTAATGCACCCCCCCCCCCCCCCCTCCCAGCCAATCAGAATCGAGCATTCTTAAATGAAGTAGAATAACGTAAAATAATGCAAAAGTTAATTCCTGAACCTGAATGTGGAGTGGACATGTGTCCCTCAGCAGTCTCTGAAGCTCAAACATTCTTCTCAGAGGCTGAGCCTACGTTTACATGATGACGGTCTGAAGTTGAACAGAAGACAAAAAGTGGCCTGGCATTTTCACTTTTTATTCCGCGTTTGGACAAGCGTTTTCGGGACGAAATCTGCGTGCATACGGTGACGCAAAAGTGTGTGGAATTTGATTGGGTATGCATGTCAGGCGGCTAGGTGGTGCTGTCACATTCCTGTCCGGGCCGTATCTTTGGGAGGCGCGGTTTGGTGGTTTGCCGTGTGTAGACCTACTTGCATGCAGATAAGTAGGGTGTTATCAATTCATACATTTTTCCAATTGTTTATTAATAGTATTTTTATTCTAGGACCAGCATTGGTGGAGTTGGAGACGGTCACATTCTGGCTCTGTCGCTTCAGTGCTCCTATTTTCATCTCATAGAATAATAAAATGACTTTTTTCAACTATTTAAAAATAAAATTTGTAGAAAAAAACTGGAAACACGTCTCTGTAAGTCTTTACACCAATCTGTATTATAAATATTGTTTGTTTCTGTACTATTGGTGCGGTCACATTCATATATATAAATTCTGATAAGACATGGACATCCCCAACTCCAATTACACCATCTCTCAACATGCCACTACTTGTGTGCTATTTATCATTTCCCATAGACCTATTAAGAAATAATAACAATATTAATCTGTAACGTAAAGCTATTTTCTTACCAACAATGTCCCTGCCTGACACAAATCCCCGTCACGTGGGGACCAGGCTGATGACATAGGCTAATACAAAAAATGTGACTGTGAAAAGGTGACTTGACCCTTGTGTAAGCGATATATTGATGCACTTCTTATGACAAATGTAGACTATTTATGGTAAATCGCTTTGGATTAAAGCGTCTGCTAAATGCCCTAAATGTAAATGTAAATGTAAATTCGGATGTCTGCGTCGGAGCCAGCACACCGCTGCAGTCCAAACTCTCGCTAGAGACGTAACTCCTGTAGCTCCTTTCTCAGCTCCTGTACTTCATTTGAGACGCTTTCAGCAGTGGATGCGGACATATCCATGGCAGCCGGTTCAGGGACAGAGCAGTAGTCTTGATCGTTGAAAAGGAGATCAACTTAATCTTCCGGAGGGGCAGTTTCTGTGGTGATATCCGTAGTTCCACATGTTACCACAAGGTGTCGGTACCGGTTCTACTAATGAGTGATTACTGTTAATGCAGAGGGGATTTAGTACTGAGTTCATACAGTGAAGTCGCATGTAAGATGCTCCGTCTTTATAATAAATGACAAGTGCTAAACAAAGATTCTTTATTGAAATGAAGAACAAAACATGGTACCAGGAGTAAAAGACATGAAGTGAGTGAGTTTCGGTTCTGGAAAAGCGGACAGTCGCCTACAAATTCGACGATGGAGAACTTGATGAGACCTCCCGGACACCTAAAGCTAACGGGAAACGTCGACAGTAATTGGCGCACATTTCAGCAACAGATTCGGCTCTACATCGAGGCAGTGGGGCTGGACAACAAACCGGACGCAAGAAAGGTAGCGTTATTACTCACTATAGCTGGGCCACAAGCCATTGAAGTATACAACACCTTCGTATATGAGGATGGGGAAGACCAATCCAAGTTTAATACTGTGCTAGCCAAGTTCGAAGCGTATTGTTCACCAAAAAGAAACGAGACATACGAGAGATACGTATTCCGTTCAAGGCTGCAGCAGCCAGGGGAGAGTGTTGACTGCTTCATCACAGACTTGAAGATAAAAGCACAATCATGCAATTTTGGAACCCTCAAAGATTCGATGATAAAGGACCAGATCCTATTCGGAATTGATGACAAGAAGGTTAGGGAAAGACTGCTAAGGGAGACTGAACTAAAGCTAGATGGAGCGGTGAAAATAGCCCAGGCTAGCGAGCTAAGCAAAAAGCATGTGCGAACGTTCAGTGAAGCAGCGACTAGCAATGCTAACCTGCGAGAGATGGCAGACATTGGCGCCATTTCTAAGCACCACAATGCACGTCGAGGACATTCCAGTGGACAGAAAACGGGACAGTTTCAGTGCAAACGGTGCGGCACACAGCATAAGCCCAGAGAATGCCCTGCTTTCGGCAAGCAATGCAGCAACTGCCAAGGCAATAATCACTTTGCCAAACAGTGTTTTTCGAAACGAAAAGAGAAACAGAGAGGAAGATCGGTGAATGTCGTGGAAGATCCGGAATTAGGTGAGACATTCATTATTTCCACTGTGAACTGTGAAGATGAACCAAAAGCACAGATAAACGCTGTTAAATCAGACAAATGGATAGCACCACTGCAAATTAATGGGACTGTAGTTACAATGAAGCTAGATACTGGTGCAAAAGCAAACTTGATCAGCATGTCAGATGTGAAGGCAATGAGAGATAAACCAAAAATACAGAAGAAAACACTCGCACTAAAAGACTACAATGGACAGAGCATTGAGTGTTTAGGTACATGCAAGCTGGAAGTCACAGTCAAGGATAAAGTGCATCACCTGCTCTTCTCAGTTGTTCCTGAAGGACTTGATTCACTGCTAGGGGACAAAGCCTGTGAAAGCTTGGAGCTAGTGAAAAGAGTGTACCGGATCAACACCAGCATGACTGACTCACCTGACTCTGCTGACACGATCGTGCAGAACTTCTCCGACGTCTTCAGAGGTTTTGGTATGCTGCCATGTACATACAAAATTCAGCTGAAAGACAACGCACAGCCAGTTGTTCATGCCGCAAGAAGAGTTCCACTGGCACTCAGAGACAGCTTGAAGAAAGAGCTGGAGCGGATGACGGCGCTTGGAGTGATAAAAAAAATCGGAGAACCAACGGAGTGGGTTAATTCCATGGTCTGCGTAAAGAAAAAGAATGGAGAGCTTAGGATATGCATGGATCCAAAAGACCTAAATGAAAATATCAAGCGTGAACACTACCAAATACCCAAGCGAGAGGAGATCACCAGCGAGATGGCAGGCGCCAGGTACTTCTCAAAAATGGATGCATCACAAGGTTTTTGGCAATTGAGGCTGGATGAGAGCAGTACCAAGATGTGTACGTTCAATACACCCTTTGGACGATACTGTTTCCAGAGGCTCCCCTTTGGAATTATATCCGCCTCTGAAATCTTTCATAGGGCAATGGAGCACATCATCGAAGGCCTGGATGGAGTAAGAGCCTATGTAGATGACATAATTATATGGGGGTCCACAATCCAGCAGCACAATCAGAGACTGACCAGTGTTCTAGAGCGAATACAAAAGAATGGATTAAAGCTCAACAAAAACAAATGCCAGTTTGCTGCTCAAGAGATCGTGTTCCTCGGAGACAAGCTCTCAGCTCAGGGAATACAGGCAGATGAAGAAAAGATCAACGCCATAATGAACATGCCAAAGCCCACAGACAAACCAGGTGTCCTACGCATCATGGGAATGGTAAACTTCATCGGGAAATTCATACCCAATCTCTCAGCGAAAACAACTTACCTGCGTGAGCTCCTCCACAAAGAAAAACAACTTCAACTGGACAGCCAACCATGAGCGCGAGTGGCTAAAGCTCAAAGATGCACTCACTGCCACACCTGTGCTGACATTCTTCGACCCAACCAAAAGAATCAAGGTGTCGACAGATGCTTCGAAAGATGGAATCGGTGCGGTACTACTACAAGCCGAAGGTGAGCACTGGAAACCTGTAGCATATGCATCTAGGTCAATGACAGAGACTGAGTGCAGATATGCACAAATTGAAAAAGAATGTCTCGGATTAGTGTTTGGCCTTGAAAAGTTTCACAGCTACATATACGCCCTACCCACCTTCACAGTTGAGACTGACCATCGTCCACTCGTTGCAATAATGAAAAAGAACCTGAATGAAATGTCACCACGGATACAGCGCATGATGATGAAGATGCAGAGGTATGACATTGAACTCATCTACACACCAGGCAAGCACCTCATTCTCGCCGATGCATTGTCAAGGGCTCCTATCAAGGGTTGTGCGAGCACGACTGAAGAAGATGTCCAGGTGCACGTCAACACGGTGTCCGCAGCGCTTCCTGTGTCCGACGCCAAGACCCGGCAGATCATCGACGAGACGGTGAAAGATCCAGAGCTACAGCGCGTCATGGAGAACATGCGGAATGGATGGGCTGCAGGATCCTGTCCACAGTTCTTCCACGTCAGAGGTGAGCTGAGTGTAGTCAATGGACTGTTGTTAAAACCAAACAGAATAGTCATTCCACGCACACTTAGAGAAGAGCTACTGCAGAGAATTCATGAAGGACACTTAGGTGTCGAAAAATGTAAAAGAAGGGCAAGAGACACAGTATACTGGCCAGGACTTAACAAAGACATTAACAACATGACAGGCAAATGCGAGACATGCCTGAAATACAGAAACAAACAAACAAAAGAGCCAATGACGGTAACTGATGTGACAACAACACCTTGGCACAAAGTAGGAATGGACTTGTTCCACCTGAAAGGAAAGGATTACTTGGTAGTAATTGACTATTTCTCAAATTACCCTGAGATGGCATTACTCTCAAGCACATCATCCAACTGTGTCATTACACATGCCAAGTCCATCTTCGCCAGACATGGCATTCCGCATACAGTAATGAGTGACAATGGACCATGCTTCAGTAGCAAAGAGTGGCAAGACTTCGCAAAAGTCTATGATTTCAAGCATGTCACATCTAGCCCACTGTATGCACAGTCTAATGGCAAAGCAGAGAAAGGCGTTCACATCCTGAAGCAGCTGTTGAAAAAGGCTGCAGACAGTGCTTCCGCTACCTAGCTCTACTGAGCTACAGAGCATCACCTCTGGAATGCGGACTGTCACCTGCTGAGCTGCTGATGAATAGAAAGCTTCGAACAACACTTCCAACCTCTGCAAAGCAAAAGAAACGCCCAAAGCTGGAACAAAAGCTGAAACATCAGAAAATGAAACAAAATAATTTCTATGACAGAACAGCAAAGCCGCTTCCACCACTGTCCAGGGACGACGCAGTCAGGATTGAAAGTCCTGAAGGATGGACGACGAAAGCTACTGTTCTTCAAGAGGTCGCTCCACAGTCCTACACTGTGAAAACACCAGAAGGACAGATCATCAGGCGAAACCGGCGCAGTCTCCTGAAAACACCAGCAACACCAGAGACTGTTCCAGACCAAGAGCTCAGTCAAACCCAAGCTGAGTCCGAGTCAATCTCCACACATAATGCACACTGCAACACAGACACAGACACTGATAATCTAACCAATACTTCTCTTCCAGGTGAAATGCTGATAAGAAGATCCGCAAGACATATCAAGAAACCTGAGAGACTTGACCTGTAAAAAAAAAAAAAAAAAAAAGAGTTATGATGTTTGTTGACTACCTATAATGAGAAAAGAAGTCCATGCAGTTTAATGGAAAAGTTGTAAGGTAATTACTGACACTTGTGATGCGTTTAGTTTTTCATGCTTCAGAGAAAGGGGGATGTGGTGATATCTGTAGTTCCACATGTTACCACAAGGTGTCGGTACCGGTTCTACTAATGAGTGATTACTGTTAATGCAGAGGGGATTTAGTACTGAGTTCATACAGTGAAGTCGCATGTAAGATGCTCCGTCTTTATAATAAATGACAAGTGCTAAACAAAGATTCTTTATTGAAATGAAGAACAAAACAGTTTCGACGATAGGAGGGTCTCTGCCAGGGTGTGTGTGTGTGTGTGTGTGTGTGTGTGTGTGTGTGTAAGAGGCGCGTGTCTGCGTGCGTGCGTGCGTGAGGGGTTAGGTGTAGTTTCCCTGGCACGAAAGGGGGAATAAATAACATCAACAACAACAACAAAAAAAATATATAAAACATCGGCATCGGCTATCGGCCAAATTGTTAATTTAAACATCGTATCGGCCCAGAATTTCACAATCGATGCATCATACACATGTGGTCATGTTTATATGATTAGAAATAACAATCAAAGCTGTAATTAAGCAATCACAATCGATTATTCAACATAGACGTGTTATAGAACAATACATGGTTGTATTCCTTAAACCTTGTATTCAACCTAAAACAAAAAAAGGCAAACTGGAAGGAAGGATATTTGCAAACCTTATTTGTATACACTTACTACCGGGCCGTGACGGCTAGTTTTACTATCTGACCCAGACAGACAGACAGACAGACAGACAGACAGACAGACAGACAGACAGACAGACAGACAGACAGACAGACAGACAGACAGACAGACAGACAGACAGACAGACAGACAGACAGACAGACAGACAGAAAAAATGTGCAGATGGATGTGCAAAAATACAGATATAAATAAATAAAATGTCCATTGTTGTTGTTTATTGTCCTCCCTGCCTTTACTGGGAGCTGTTGTACAGTCTGATGGCCAGGGGGACGAAAGAGTTTTTCAGGCAATTAGTGGAGCTGGACTGGGACAGCAGTTTAGACCTATCTATTTAGGATTTTGTCTTTAACGTAGGTGTATCTCACCATTGCCTAACATTTAATTTGAATATGTTCTTCTATTTGAGTTATAACATGTTTTTTATGTTTTTTTTGGAGGATCCTTAATTTTTTACATATAATTGATTAAACTGAATCTAATTTAGATTATAGCTCTAGGCCAGCTTGGATATGTGAATTATGGGGTTGTTTCAGTTTTCCTCCATCCATGCTTTATCAATCACTGTGTTGATCACACATCAGAATTGTAATGTAGTGATCTTTCCTGGTTAACTTGGTTGACTCGGTCCAGACCAAATACTATTCAGACCACAAGTTCATTATTTTTTGTAATGAGCTATTTCTATGTTATTTATTCCACAATCTATTATTTTTAATTGGTAATAATAATAAGTAACATCATTTTGTTCACAGCTGAATTACACTTACACTTAACTGGTAACATTAGGCCTCATTCCATATATCACATTGTGCAGAACATATTATGTTTATCATCATCAACAAAAATTTGGTGCTATTCAGTGAAATAAAAATTTAAAACGACTTTACAAAAATAACGGTAACTGTATTGTTTTGACAAAACTATCATGAAGTAATTTTAGATTAAATATACTTCATTTCGTCTTTATGAATTGCTCTTTAGTCGATCATTTTTTCATGAACAAATAGTATGTTTTGTTGAGTTGTTATAACACAATACTTGTTCATGACTCTTGTCCCTTACAAATACCACTACTACAAATTGACAACATAACACTGAAACTGATGAACCAGTCTAAAATCGATAGGGTCCTGGAAGAACTTTTAGGGTTTTTTCAGTTTCCAACCATAGTGCACAACTAAATGCAACCTGATTATTATTTATGACGTTATGGGGGAGACACTGATCCTCTCATCTATCTCTCACAAATACACACACGCAAACCTACGAGGTCCGTTTAAAGATCACAGTGCCAGCAGCAGAAAATATGTCTTGCATCGATGAGCTGACATTAATACACAACACAAAATGGGCATGTAAAAGGCCAACGCGTGAGTGCAATTAACACCTGAATGCGACCTATTCACCTAATACTTATTATGTCAGGTGATAGAAAAGGAACTTTGCGCTATCACACACACACACGCACGCACACACACACACACACACACACACACACACACACACACACACACACACACACACACACACACACACACACACACACACACACACACATACACACACTCACACTCACACTCACACTCACACACACACACACAGGGTAACATACACACGCAGGGACAAAGCCACAGAAAATGTGTTTGGTGCGGGAGCTTGCATAAAACAACCCACAAAAAAGTCATGCATGAAATGATCCCACAATTAAAGTGGAACTTTGACTTGAAATCCTCTTTCAAGAACATCAACCAGAGAACTATTTACAGTCAACGCCAGCTCGACTTGTAGATCACGAATGAACATCCATTTCCAATATTTGTGAAAGCTCTATCCTTCTTTCATTAGGAAGGTGTGTTGGGGGGGGGGAGGGCATGTTGTCAGACGTCATTTCCTGTCAAATTTAAGATACATAGGTCTGTTAGAAGCTTTTCAAACTGGTAACTTCCTGAAGCAGTGTCCGCTGCCAAACACCTCCTGGTTGTCTTTTCTGGGCTCCTCCGAAACCTGAACACAGGGGATGAGGTTGAAACGGATATATTGCAGCGTTTGAAGCATAAATGATTCACAGAGCAGATGTAACATGCTGCCATGTATAAGATCTCCCGAGAGTGTGTGTTGATGGCTGGTTTTACCCGTGCACATTGATTGTCCAAACAGGTGTGCATACTCACCCAGCCCCAGAGTCGAATCAGTTCGACTTGGGCCAGGTGAGGCAGGTTGAACCTGCCTTTAACCACACACTCGACACTTGCTTTTAGAAATTCACAGATGTTTGTTAGTTGGCGAGATCTCTGTTCGTCTTCCCATCAACGATGATGATTAGATATTATGTTATGATACTTTAATCTATAATGTAGGTTTACTCTACTTTAATGAGCAGGTTATGCCCTGACTCACAGGCAGGCAAAGCAGTCAAATTCGGGATTAGATGGGCACGATGAACTTCCTGGCCAACCCGTTATTTAGCATTTCAAATCTGAGAGCTAGAATGGGCGAAAGTTGCGGATAGCGCCAAGGCAGGCAAAGCAGTCAAATCGGGATGCACGATGACCTTCCTGGCTAAATCTTTATTTTGCATTTCAAATCTGAGAGCTAGAATAAAGAGTCGTATAACTAGTCAGTGATGAAGATTCATTAACCACCACGCAAGAACGACCAAAGGCAAGTGTCTTCCATGATGCATGATCATAATGTTCTGAATATTATTGACAGTATAGAAAATAATATCACCTGAATGATAATGATATCATATAATACATTTTGTTATGGTTATCCAATAACAAAAATATCCCTTTTTTCTAATGCTTCATTATTATGGAGATGTATGTTAAACTAATAGTAAGTAAATTGTAAGATCTACCGTTATTGACAATTTTTAATTAATTATATGTTATGTAGATATGAATGCAATGGAATGGATGCAAACTCTTCTAATCTCAGGTAGGTGTTTTTCTGTTTATGTTACCCATGGGTGTATGCATCAAAAGTAAAATGTGTTTTTCAGAACAAAATATTTAATAACATTTAATATTTACTTACTTTACAATACAAGTACACCAGCTATGTGGGCATCTTTCCCATTGGTGTTTATGCATATGAAAGTAAGTCATATGATTATCTCCACTACCAGGACTGTGTATCCCGTCCTTCTGTGCAGAGTACCGCCAACACTGTTTAATTGAAACCCCCAAATCCTGGTTTGATGCCCAGAACTACTGCAGAGAGAGAGGCCATGACCTGGCCACTATAGACGACATGGGGGCAATGAAGTCACTGCTGGCCTTGAATGCAGACAGAGCTGATGAGCTGTGGATCGGTCTTCATAATGGGGGTCCTGAAGAGTGGCATTGGTCGCTGGCAGACGAAGAATTCTACCAAAAGGGAGAGAGAGATTACCGCAATTTCGGAAGGATGGACAATACCGATCGTTATGTTAGTCACGAATATGGCAAGTGGAAGACTGCTGACAATACACACTTGTGGTTCTTGTGTTATGATGGTAAGGAAAGCATACACTCATGAGTATGGACAATACACTTTCAATAATAATGTATTTATTCATAATCGATACAATTGAAGGTGCTGTAGGTAAGATCTAACTACAATTTAAGCTACTTTTTGAGTGTAATTTGTCAGATATGGCCTTGCCATCTGTCAGCTCTACACCGCATTCACCCTACGGTAGTCGACACAAATGTGCTGTGAGAATCTGTTTCTAGTTGACCACGCCTTTCTATGCATGAGATCATTTCGATTTGAAAACGCTCCCGGGGCCTCTCGGACAAATTAGGGCCTCTCTTCCCTGATTGGTTCAGGGAATGCATCTTGTCTGTCAATCAAAGGTGTGTGAAATTAAGGGAGGGAGCAGAGGGGATGTCTCCTGTTCTGCTCTTTTCTGCTCCCACTATACAACTCTCATCTCACCTACAGCACCTTAAAACCCATAACGTTGATACATTTTTAATCGTATAATTTATGAAATGTATTTGATACAAACAAAGGAATGAATGCACTATTCAGGGAACAGACAAGGTGGACACCGATATGTCTTGGTTAGAGAGGTGATGAGCTGGACGGGGGCGCAGTTGTACTGCAGGAGTCACCACACGGACCTGGTCAGCATCAGGAACCCAGAGGAGAACCAGGCAGTCGCGGAGAGACTTGGTCCGTATGATGT
Source organism: Gadus macrocephalus (assembly GCF_031168955.1). Lineage (NCBI taxonomy): Eukaryota > Metazoa > Chordata > Actinopteri > Gadiformes > Gadidae > Gadus > Gadus macrocephalus. The sequence goes on from NC_082385.1 coordinate 30,719,564, forward strand.
CTTGATTGGCCTCTTCAAAGATGCGTGGCACTGGTCGGACAAGCGCAACTCCTCCTTCAGACACTGGGATCAAGATTCATTTGTTGCCCTCTTTCCTCAAAGTTGCGCTGTGATGACTGGCAAAGGTCCTGGACAATGGAGCCAACGATCCTGTGATGAGTTGCATCCGTTTCTCTGTACATGTAAGTAACTCCTGTGAGTGTCTTGGAGTTGTATTAGGCCTAGGCTATGTTATTAGGAAATCGAATACATTCAATATAAACATTTTTAAGAACTCTTCTATGTTCATTGTTGCATTAAAGTGTGTGTGTGTGTGTGTGTGTGTGTGTGTGTGTGTGTGTGTGTGTGTGTGTGTGTGTGTGTGTGTGTGTGTGTGTGTGTGTGTGTGTGTGTGTGTGTGTGTGTGTGTGTGTGTGAGTCTCAGGTACTAGAAGATGGGTTGTCAAGGTGAAGGTGCGTTCAGAGGACATCCAGGAACTGAATGACCCTGCCATCTTAAAACAAGTGAGTCGTAACAGCCTTTAGGTGGTCTGCTTCCATTAGAAAGCTGAGTGGGCACACGAAGACCAGATTTCTGAAAGAAAAACTAGGAAATCTGTAGTTTTGTGCTTCATATATAAATGAAATATGTTATTTTTTAAAACAAAGGGACATATTTAAGGTGTGCCTATTCATATCAAGCCAAATGTAGTTGACTAGCGTTGTAAAATATTGGGCAGTACATGCTTTGGTAAAGCACGACAAACAATCCAAGGTAGAGTATCTGACAAAGGAATCCCATTCAACTAAGGAATGTTTTCGTGGCATTAATCAATAAGAATCACCGTAAACTGTTAACCAAGGTTGCCACCTATTCAAGGAGATGTGAGTACCATGCTGTGGTTCAAACCTTAAACTGTGAGTGAGCCTGTGAGCCTGAGACGGTTGAGAGCCCGGTGTGGTTTTCGTGTAAAAGATGAGTTTTTAAATCTAAATTCAATAGAAATAAGATTAAGGGCTGTAGAATCTAGATTTTGACTTATGTAAACAGGGCCTCTGTCATTTTTTTTAATCAGAAAATGGAAACTGTTATATTAATAATGGTTCTTTGGTTCATGAGGTATTGCCTGCTCTAGAGCAAATAACGTTGTTGTTTTTTCTTCAGACCCAAAAGCTGCTGAACGAAGCGGCTTTGAGCAACCACCATAAGATAGCGTGGAGAACCAATTCTGACGGACAGGTCTTCACCGAGGAGCAGTGTCAGGAAGAAGACTGCAATGTTTAAACTGATCCACTTAACGAGTGCAATCCCAAGACCTCTGTTATATTGAATAGTCTCACAAATCTGTAGATTATAGATATCTAAAGTCTGTCTGCAGATGACCTCAATTCTGCTGAAAGGAAATCAGTAATGTAACCCTTTTCTCAGTAACCTATTTATATTTAATTTGATGATGAACAGCATAACCATAACAGGAATGAAGATGTAAGGGACTATTTATTTTTGTAGGAACGATGAATGCCAATGGGGTCACATGTCTTATACCTTAAAGTCATGATAAGCTCGGTTTTCTGGATGCATCGGATCCTGTGTTTCAGGGCAACATTATGTAGGTATTATGAAGTAATTGCGTTTCTTGAATGTATAATCATGAGTTTGCTATATATGACCAATTCTCAAGTTTGGCTAGCTGTATGATGTAACTAAAGAAGGGTTAGCCTTAAAGAGTATATGAGGCTCAGCCTCTGAGCAGAATGTTGGAGCTACAGAGACTGCTGAGGGACACATGTCCACTCCACATATTCAGGTTCAGGGCAGAGACTTGACTTTTTCATGCTTTAACTTTGTTTCGATCTATCTAGTTAGGATTTTGTCTTTCAACGTAGGTGTATCTCACCATTGGCTAACATTTCATTGAATATGTTCTTTGATTTGAGTTATAAGATGTTTAAATTATTTTTTGTGGAGGATTGTTTGATTTAGTTTGATTGTTTATTGATTGTTTGATTTGATACATACTGATTAACCTGAATCAAATTTAGATTATAGCTCAAAGCAAGATTTATTATGAGAAATATTGGCCTAAATTGTTGCAGTTTTCATCCATCCATGGTTTATTAATCGCTGTGTTTATCACACATCAGAATTATAATCTATTGATCTTTCCTGGTTGACTTGTCAATAAGGTATTAAGGTCCCTCTGCCTCTATACTCTGGAACTCCCAACTTATTCTCTGAGATTTCGGTTGGCTGATCTTCAAATTAAAATGCACAAATATTGAATGGGAAGCAATTCAATTCTTCGTTTCAGTTTAGGATTTCATATTGGTCTTGATGATTATAATGCATTGTAACAATGTCCCTGCCACATTCTACATTGGTGGCTGCCACACCAGGACACAGGCGGATGATGTTTAACCCCACTACTAGCAGGTATGCTGCCTCACCCAGACCCAGGATCTAATCGGTCAGACTCGGGCCAGACCACATACTACAGTCAAGTTCATTATTTTCTGTAATGGCCTATTTCCGTGTTAGATATTCCAAAATGTATTCATTTAAATTGGTAATAATAATAAATAACATCATTCACTGTTCAGAGGGGTATTCCAAAAAGCTGGTTTTATCACATAACCGGGTATGTTAACCCAGGGTTTGCGGTAACCCTAGGTTTTCCGTTGCAAAATGAACATGGTATGTTAGTTAGTTACTATAGAAACATATGCTCTGAATCAAACCTGGTCGGCGCAGGTTTTGCACAGGTTAAGTTTGGAACATAAACCAGTTTTGGGTATGTAAACCTGCGTTCACCGCAGATTTCATGTGTTCATAATGGCATGCCCTTTTGATGAGAGGCCTGTTGATATCGGAGCGCAAATTATTCGTGCAATCCACCGGGAGCGATTAATAAGACCAAGGCTCGACATCTTGGCATATCCGGAAGACTTTTTACTGGAGAGATATAGATTCTTGCGAAAATCTTTAATATATTTAAATAGCCTGCTCCAGCCTTACATGGCCAACACTACCAATCGAGGACCTGGCCTCAGTTCACTCCAGACTATTTGCGTAGTCCTCCGTTTTTTTGCAAATGGTAGTTTTCTCTATAATGTTGGAGATGCTGAGCACATCTCTGTCCTTTCAGATGAACCATCCACGTCCGGACCAAGATTTTCATCGGCCTCCTATCATACAAAGAGCAATATTGGCCAAGTATGCCGAGAGGCGCTTACAACAGACTTACATCCACTGGAGAAGGTTCGATCGTAGACGGCGGCTCCATTAAAAGCACTAATCCATCTTGATCTGTGAAGTTGATGAATTGTCACTTTTAGGTTTTCTACCCAGTTACCAAAAAAAAACATTTGGAACATTTGCGCTGTGGGCTCGTACACGGTTTGCATGTGTTACTTCGAAGACAAACAAAATCTAATACACAAGAAAAACAGAAAAACCTACATTCAACCAGTGGGGTACCCGCACATGGCCCCTGACTCTCTGAGGAGGTACCTCCAGGTACCCCCTCCATGCTAGGGCGCCCTGAATTTATATCTATTGCCAGCTCCTCCACCAGGGTCAAGACAATTTGAGGGCCAGATCCAGTGTGCCGACTGTCTGCCTTTTGACGATTGGCTTTAAAAAAAAAGGGCTTATTTAAATGCAGGAGTGACAAATATGGTATGACAATTGGACTGACAAAATATAGCCTATGTAGGCCAATACGATGGTGGGAAAAGCTTACCAGTTTGTTTGATGTTTTTAAACCTACTTCATTTTTTTTTATTTGATCCGCTGACCGCTCGGGAGCCATCGCAGTACATATTATATATATATTTTTTTATTGATATTTTTTGGAAAAAAAGGGTGCTTAACTGCGATAATAATGGATTCATGGCTCAAATATTAAGGATCATGCTTCTGACATGTAAATTTCGCAGAGGCTTTAGCGTTCCCTTTTCTTGTGATGATGTCCTTCTCCTCGTCATAGCTCTCCAGGAGAACCTGGAGTTCCATTTCATTGAAATAAGCGGCCCGTTTCGCCATATCGATCAGGATTACCATGAACTATACATCACGTCTTCATAGGTTTGCGTGGACGCGCACCACCCTGTGTTAACCAACCCCGTGTTGATTGAACTAATGCATAACCCGTGCGGTGGAACGGACAGCTCTGTTTTAGTTGGCACAGGGTCAATCAACGAGTTCAGCGCTAACTCTGTGTTTGTTAAACCTCTGTTCATGGAATACCCCTCAGGAATTATTACCATCAACACAAACTAGGAGTTATTCACTGAAATACAATTTGGAACAAAACTAAAATAAAGTAATTAATGCATTTTGTTTTTCATCTTTGTGAATTGCTCTGTAGTCTATACATTTTTATGAACGAATAGTATGCTTTGCTAAGTTGTCATAACACAATACTTGTTCTTGACTCTTGCCCCTGACAAATACCCCTTCTACAAATGTACAAACTAACACTGAAACTAATACACTATTCTATAATCTATAGGTTTTCTGGAAGAACTTTTAGGGGTTAGTCTGTTTGCAACCATAGGGGTTATTAGTGAAACAGATAAGTGCTACAATCTTTCAATTTGTGAAACAAGCCTGAAAATTGGCATGAGCAGTCTCCATGGGTCACATGACAAGTACATACTGTATATTGTCCAAGACATTAGAAATGTCAAGATGGTAGCCATTTTTGAAGAAGGTCGACACCTTAGTGGAGCAGTGCGGTGATAGTAAACAGCCCCCTCGACTTTCGGTTTCAGGGGCTATTCCCCACTATTCACTTTGCTTTTGGTGGATAAAAAAATAAAATAAACAAGATAACACTTTTTGCCGGTTTTTATTAGCGAACAAAGCGGGACATTTTGCGATGAAAACAATATCCCGAGTTTGAGATCTCAATCATGGGATATTGCCCAATATCCCGAGATAGCGAACCAATCAAATTGCGCCATCTTAGGAGGTTCACGTGTAGCATATACTAAAATCGTTTATTTGTTTATAAGTATGAAAATTGGCATGAGCAGTTTCTGTGGGTCAATTGACAGCCACCCACAGCTACCAGAAATGTCCAGATGGCGGGCATTTTTCAAGATGGCTACCACCTTAGTGGAGCAGTTAGGGTTAATAAATCATTTAGTTGGTGATACAAGCATGACAATTGCCATGAGCCATATCAAAGGGTAATTTGACAAGAAACTCACAGCCACTTGAAATTTCAAGATGGTGTCGTGGATAGAACCCACGGTCTATACGAGAGAACTGCTCTGAACCTGAGTTGGTTTGCAAAGAACTGACCCATGTGGCCCAGGCTCTGTGAGGTAACCCCAAAATCTGTGACTTCCTTGCACAATCACATTAACGTTTATCTTACCACCGAAGGTGCCCACAATACATTCTACACAGTAATTCAAGCATTACTTACAAAAGGGTAACATCTTACACATTACAGTTATATGAAGTGAGGTCTTTGATACAAATCCATTCATCGCCCTGGTTACCCTTGATCTTAAATCGCCATGACTTACCACATGTGTTTAAGAGATGAGCCCTGTAAAGGCAATATTAATCTAAACAGTGAAACAAGCATTTTTAATAGTTAACAATACCACTCTATTTGTCTGTGGCATATACAGTCATAATCATGAAGCTGGTAGCAGGGACGCGTTACGCCACGTCCTGCCACACGGTACAACACCCCCATCTAGTGGCCGCTTGGCGCCACTGGTCCTCACTCCCTCTACACACCTGTCTGCAATCTACAATCACCGGTCCCTACTTCAGCCGGGGATCTCCAATCAGCCAGCGCCAGTTCGTCGTTTACTTCTACTCAGTTTACTATAGGTCCTACCAGCGTTATCCTAAGTCTAGCCCGTTTTCCCTGTCCTCCAGTAACCCTTTTCATCAATAGGGTACAATAGGGGACCAAGCAGCTTCGTTGCTCGGACCCCTAATAATAATTATAATACTTGTTTTTTGTATAGCACTTTTCTCACACTCAAAGCCCTTTAAGTAGCAGGCGGCCTAGTTTATTTCGTTTTTAGTTTGCTGTAACGTTTTATTTTTCCCTCAAATTCTGTAAAAGTCATACTGCAGCCGTAATTCGAAAACTCTTGAAATGTTCAGGTATGGTTACCATTAACCCACTCTACCCATAACCCCTAAATTGTGGTACTGCATCCAAAATCGGCACTATTGTAAAAAATCATGAATTAGGCTTATTTCTCCTCACCAGATTGACCTGGACTCAAAATTCTTTCAGAATATTAATCTCTAGAATCAGAAGGATTTATAAAACTCAATTTCATATTAAAGCTAAACATGATAAAAAGATTCACAGGCTAGAAAAATAATCATAAATTCACCCAAATCGCCACATAAAAACTTTAGACCAAGCCTCACAAAAATCATCGAACAGAATTTGTTTTACTTAGTTACATTTGAGAAATGTTTGCCAATAAAGTTAGAGCAATTAGCCCATTTTTCTTATATGACAATTTTCTTATTGTATAAAAAAACATACGACTATTATTAGGTGCAGTGTTGGGGTAGATGCTCCAAAAAAGTAATGAGTTACTTATTACTAGTTACTTCTGTAAATTATAATAAGATTACTTTACTAGTTGCAGCATTTGAAAATTAACTTCACTACTTATTACTTTCCCGTTAATTTACTGCAGATGCATGGACAAACATCATAGCCGTATCATCACTCACTGTTTAATGTATAAATCTATACAAAATAGCATATGAAACCATATGAAAGAACAATAGCCCTGACTGCACAAAGAAAAGCCTCACAATTCCACAAACAACAGGATAAAGTAGGCTATGGTGAGGTCAATCAGTAGCAACACACAAGTTTCAAAACACAGGCTTTGGGAAACAAAAATTAAGTGGTCAATGAAAAATATTAAAAGGTCACTTTATCCCATACAATTAAATAAGAAATGCACATAAGCAGCGGTTACATATGCTGCTCTTTATGTGGTCCAAAGGCTGAATGAACCTGATCTATTTCCCAAGCTATGACATCGTAATTGTGTATTCCTCTCACCCTCTTGCAGGCAAGAGCAGCCTTCTCATGTTCTAAAGTAATGCTGTCTATCCAGTGCACCGTCATTCCTAAGTAACTTTGGTTGTTGGTGGACACATGATCCAGGGAGGACTCGAAAATTATTTTGAGCTTCGATTCCATGTCGGGTTTAACACTTGTTCAGGTAATGGGAAATGCCAAGTTTTGCGTGCGCCAAAAAATATTCCGATTTATAAAACCCTGCGTAAGCACACCGTACGCAATCTTTGCTTTATAAATCAGAGGGCCTACAAGTGTGCGCAGCTGAATCAGCTTCATGTTCCGCCCTGTGCACGCCCATTTTTAACCATAAATGGTCAATGTAAATGACCACATGAATTCGATCTGCATATAAAACAGACTCGGATGCAAGTATTATGTCTTGTCGGAAACAATGGCAGAAGTACTGAGAAAATCAAAAAAGCGAAATTTCACGGAGGTTGAAGTGGAGACAGTTGTGGGTGAGATGGAGGCCCGAAAAGTAGTTTTGTTCGGCGGTCGCGGGATTGGGATCGCCAACAACAAAAAGCAGAATGAGTGGCAACATGTTGCTGCAGCAGTGAACTCTGTCAGTAGGAGCGCACAGTCCCAGAATTAAAAAAGAAGTGGTCTGACATAAAGTTACATATTTTTATGTAGCCTACCAATAAATCGTTATGGTCCCTAAATACCCTCTCCCTCCGAATCCTGTCATTTGCATGGTCGGCCAGAAGTGCCATATATGGTGCAGCATTACCACGGCGCTCACCTCTGCATTTATAGGGTTACGGTAATAAGACTGACCGAGAACACCTTGGATAATCAGTTTGTAATCACCCACGTAAAATGTTCTTGAACATAACCCCTTTTTAATGCCTGATCATGAAAAGCATCAAGAGTAACGGACAACGATTGTGATGAATGTGGCTTGGTTTTTCACACTTGGGATTTAATTGACATTTGATTATGTGTTTACAGTGTCACATAAAAATATTATGTTATTGACACATGTTGGACGGATGCTTTATTCCATGCAGTCGCGCCGTCAGTGGACAGTATAGTGACGGGATTAAATATAGAGATCTTTTTTTAAGTTATATTCTAAGGAGATGTTTCTGGAGTTATAATTGAGGAATAACAAAGTTGACTTAAATTATTCTGATTAGGATTTAAAGGCACCCAGTGCAACTTTATGTAAACATTCAATGAAAAATAAACATTCAATTTCTAGTCTTTTTTACACGTAGTAAGTTTCAATAACTCCATACCATTACATATCGACATTCAAGGAGCAAAGATGAGACGTCGTTGTGTGGTGAGAACTGATAGAAAATCGTAAACAACAACAATCGCCGGTGGGGAGAAGCCATTTTTCCATTGACTGGAAGCCTGCTTTATTTATTGTAGGTTACAAAAAATAAAGAAAATGGCGGCATTGTTGTTGTTATCGATTTTGTATCAGTTCTCACCACACAACGACGTCTCATCTTTGCTGCTTAAATGTCGGTATGTAATGGTATGGAGTTATTGAAACTTACTACGTGTAAAAAAGACTAGAAATTGAATGTTTATTTTTAAGCCTCGAAAGTTGCACTGGGTGCCTTTAACGCATGATACGGGTTGAAATTAAATCTATGAAGGGCGATGATAAAACATAATCGTTCTTCTCACTCTACAATTCTTCGGTCTGACTTCAGTTCACCACCACACCATCTGTGTCGCCAATTCTCCTTTTCCTCCAAACCATGCGTACGCATGGGTCAGAGTTTGCTTAGGGCTGCGCACATTTTCCCGTCAAGTTGGTTTTTTATAGATCACAACCTTAGCGTGGAAAGTCACGTACGCCAATTTCAGCCCCGTTTTGTGCGTACGCAACGGTTATGAATGAGACCCCTGGGGTCTCATTTATAACTTAAACATCATCCGCCTGTGTCCTGGTTTTAAAGCCACCTAGGTGGGGTGTGGCAGCCACCAATGTAGCATGTGGCAGGGACATTGTTACAATGCATTATAATCATCAAGACCAATATGAAATCCTAAACTGAAACGAAGAATTGAATGGCTTCCCATTCAATATTTGTGCATTTTAATTTGAAGATCAGCCAACCGAAATCTCAGAGAATAAGTTGGGAGTTCCAGAGTATAGAGGCAGAGGGACCTTAATACCTTATTGACAAGTCAACCAGGAAAGATCAATAGATTATAATTCTGATGTGTGATAAACACAGCGATTAATAAACCATGGATGGATGAAAACTGAAACAATTTAGGCCAATATTTCTCATAACAAATCTTGCCTTGAGCTATAATCTAAATTTGATTCAGGTTAATCAGTATGTATCAAATCAAACAATCAATAAACAATCAAACAAAATCAAACAATCCTCCACAAAAAATAATTTAAACATCTTATAACTCAAATCAAAGAACATATTAAATTATATGTTAGCCAATGGTGAGATACACCTACGTTGAAAGACAAAATCCTAACTAGATAGATCGAAACAAAGTTAAAGCCTGAAAAAGTCAAGTCTCAGCCCTGAACCTGAATATGTGGAGTGGACATGTGTCACTCAGCAGTCTCTGTAGCTCCAACATTCTGCTCAGAGGCTGAGCCTCATATACTCTTTAAGGCTAACCCTTCTTTAGTTACATCATACAGCTAGCCAAACTTAAGAATTGGTCATATATAGCAAACTCATGATTATACATTCAAGAAACGCAATTACTTCATTATACCTACATAATGTTGCCCTGAAACACAGGATCCGATGCATCCAGAAAACCGAGCTTATCATGTCTTTAAGGTATAAGACATGTGACCCCATTGGCATTCATGGTTCCTACAAAAATAAATAGTCCCTTACATCTTCATTCCTGTTATGGTTATGCTGTTCATCATCAAATTAAATATAAATAGGTTACTGAGAAAAGGGTTACTGATTACTGATTTCCTTTCAGCAGAATTGAGGTCATCTGCAGACAGACTTTAGATATCTAAAATCTACAGATTTGTGAGACTATTCAATATTACAGAGGTCTTGGGATTGCACTCGTTCAGTGGATCAGTTTAAACATTGCAGTCTTCTTCCTGACACTGCGCCTTGGTGAAGACCAGTCCGTCAGAATTGGTTCTCCACGCTATCTTATGGTGGTTGCTCAAAGCCGCTTCGTTCAGCAGCTTTTGGGTCTGAAAAAAAACAACAACGTTATTTGCTCTAGAGCAGGCAATACCTCATGGAACCATTGTTAATGTAACAGTTTCCATTTTCTGATTAAAAACAATGACAGAGGCCCTGTTTACATAAGACAAAATCTAGATTCTACAGCCCTTAATCTTATTTCTATTGTATTTAGATTTAAAAACTCATCTTTTACACGAAAAGCACACCGGGCTCTCAACTGTCTCAGGCTCACAGGCTCACTCACAGTTTAAGGTTTGAACCACAGCATGGTACTCACATCTCCTTGAATAGGTGGCAACCTTGGTTAACAGTTTACGGTGATTGCATTGATTAATGCCACGAATACATTCCTTAGTTGAATGTGATTCCTTTGTCAGATACTCTACCTTGGATTGTTTGTCGTGCTTTACCAAAGCTTAAAAGACATCACAGTAAAACAATGGGCATGTACTGCCCAATATTTTACAACGCTAGTCAACTACATTTGGCTTGATATGAATAGGCACACCTTAAATATGTCCCTTTGTTTTCCAAATAACATATTTCATTTATATATGAAGCACAAAACTACAGATTTCCTAGTTTTTCTTTCAGAAATCTGGTCTTCGTGTCCCACTCTGCTTTCTAATGGAAGCAGACCACCTAAAGGCTGTTACGACTCACTTGTTTTAAGGTGGCAGGGTCATTCAGTTCCTGGATGTCCTCTGAACGCACCTTCACCTTGACAACCCATCTTCTAGTACCTGAGACTCACACACACACACACACACACACACACACACACACACACACACACACACACACACACACACACACACACACACACACACACACACACACACACACACACACACACACACACACACACACACTTTAATGCAACAATGAACATAGAAGAGTTCTTAAAATGTTTATATTGAATGTATTCGATTTCCTAATAACATAGCCTAGGCCTAATACAACTCCAAGACACTCACAGGAGTTACTTACATGTACAGAGAAACGGATGCAACTCATCACAGGATCGTTGGCTCCATCGTCCAGGACCTTTGCCAGTCATCACAGCGCAACTTTGAGGAAAGAGGGCAACAAATGAATCTTGATCCCAGTGTCTGAAGGAGGAGTTGCGCTTGTCCGACCAGTGCCACGCATCTTTGAAGAGGCCAATCATGACATCATACGGACCAAGTCTCTCCGCGACTGCCTGGTTCTCCTCTGGGTTCCTGATGCTGACCAGGTCCGTGTGGTGACTCCTGCAGTACAACTGCGTCCCCGTCCAGCTCATCACCCTTCTAACCAAGACATATCGGTCTCCACCTTGCCTGTTCCCTGAATGGTGCATTCATTCCTTTGTTTGTATCAAATACATTTCATAAATTATACGATTAAAAATGCATCAACGTTATGGGTTTTAAGGTGCAGTAGGTGAGATGAGAGTTGTATAGAGGGAGCAGAAAAGAGCAGAACAGGAGACATCCCCTCTGCTCCCTCCCTTAATTTCACACACCTTTGATTGACGGACAAGATGCATTCCCTGAACCAATCAGGGTAGAGAGGCCCTAATTTGTCAGAGGCCCCGGGAGCGTTTTCAAATCGAAATGATCTCATTCATAGAAAGGCGTGGTCAACTAGAAACAGATTCTCACAGCACGCTAATAGCTGACAGATGGCTAGGCCATATCTGACAAATTACACTCAAAAAGTAGCTTAAATTGTAGTTAGATCTTACCTACAGCACCTTCAATTGTATCGATTATGAATAAATACATTATTATCGAAAGTGTATTGTCCATACTCATGAGTGTATGCTTTCCTTACCATCATAACACAGAAACCAGAAGTGTGTATTGTCAGCAGTCTTCCACTTGCCATGTTCGTGACTAACATAACGATCGGTATTGTCCATTCTTCCGAAATTGCGGTAATCTCTCTCTCCCTTTTGGTAGAATTCTTCGTCTGCCAGCGACCAATGCCACTCTTCAGGACCCCCATAATGAAGACCGATCCACAGCTCATCAGCTCTGTCTGCATTTAAGGCCAGCAGTGAATTCATTGCCCCCATGTCGTCTATGGTGGCCAGGTCATAGCCTCCCTCTCTGCAGTAGCTCTGGGCATCAAACCAGGATTTTGGGGTTTCAATTAAACAGTGTTGGCGGTAGTCGGCACAGAAGGACGGGATACACAATCCTGGTAGGGGAGAGAATCACATGACTTACTGTGGAATATATTCTTAAACAGGAAAGAATAGAATAGGAAAAAAAAGACGGAAACCTGGTCGGTCTGCTAGTATTATTGTTAAGAATTGCTGAAAACATGAGAAGAGCATATTAACTAGTATAAAATATACTTTTTTTTTTTATAAGACATTCACCCTAAGTAATATAAAATCAAATCACCAACCTGAGATTAGAAGAGTTTGTATCCATTCGCTAGCATTCATGTCTACATAATAGAAAAGGACTTTAAAAATTTGTTTACACTTTTTACCTGTTACTTTTAGTTTAAAGAATAACTCGATTTTTCAACCTAGACCCAAATGAGCTATGATTTTCATTCTAATGGACTTATTTGGACAACCATTTATGAGATCGCGCCAGTAGCCTATTTGGCCAGAACGCTGCAGCCTTGCGTGAAACAGGCGGCAATGTTATACTTTGGGGCAAAGGTGCCCGTCAATATACATCGTCTAACATTGAAGGGATCCATACAAAGAAATACAACTTTTTCAATGACCTTTCATCTTGATGTGGGCTTTTTGTTATTTTGTCCAACCAAGTCTTACTCAAGGAGAGGTCTTTTTCATGTTGAGGAAGACAAGGTAGGAAACGTGGGTGAGAGCTTGACTGAGTTGGAATACAGAAAGCGTAGCTCAGTTATCTATAAAAGATTTGGGTGAAGGACAATTGAGATATTAAAGACCAGAACGAAATGACCTGCAACAACAAGACTTTAGGGCAAGAGTTGTGCTTGAGCGAGACTTGGTTTGACACAATAACAAACAGACCTGATCAAGCAAAAGGAAAATAAAAACGTTTTAACTCACTGTAAAAGGATAATCTTAAACTCGTCAGACACTAATAACAATCTGAGCCCGTCAGTTGAGAAAAAACAGCCTTTGAGAGGCCGTACATTGAGGGTGCTATTCCGAAAAAAAAGGATCACACTGCAGCCCTTTCGCCGATTACAGCTGCAACGTTCTCTCTAAACACTGGAACATCGGGACAACCCGGTAGAGCGCGTTCCATATAGGCTCAGTCCTGAACGCACCGATTCGGGTTTGAATCCTGCCCGTGGTCATTTGCTGCATGTCCTCCTCTCCCTCTCCCGTACCTTCCTCTCTATTTCACTCTATAATAAAGCATACAAATGCAAAAATAAATCTATATAATTAAGATAAAGAAAATACTGGAACAAGCTACAAATAGTTTTCTGCACTAGTCCCTTCGACCCCAAATTATCGTACAATTGGGTCCGCATGGAAAAATCCCTATGTTTTCCTTTAACAGGATTAGGGTCTGTATAACAAATATGTCGAAAAAGGTTCTCTCTCTCTCTCAACGATTATGAAGCAATTAAAAGTTCAGATACATTTTTCTAGTCGTAAAAGTAACAAACTTGGTAGGACTGAGTCAATGCTAAATTAAATTAGTTACTACTAAGTGGTACCATAGTCATACGTCAAATAAGAAAAACAGACTCACCTTCGGTTTTCCTCGTTGAGCAGACAATGAGTTGTTTAAATTACTGGCGAGGTCATCGCCTGCCCAAGAATTATATGTGTAGCTCTCAAATTTGAAATGCAAAACAATGCATTTGACAGGAAATGCATCCTTCCCTTTAATACAAGATTAGACTCGTTGCCTGCCAATGAGTCCAGACTGATTGAAGGATTATACCACACATCAAAAATCAACAAACATTGTTCTATTTCATTTACACATTATTGCATAAATATAGCGGTTCTTTTTCAGATGGAAATAATTGTGTGTTATGGTAGGATAGTGAGGCATTACTTGAGTGAAATATTTGTATTTCTAAAGCCGATTAGACTACAAAAAAGGCAGAGCTGAAGCAAATTTGACGGTAATGCAATGGCGTGCATGCAAATAATGTCTGCAAAGGTATTTACATCAGGACCTTTTACATGTGATCACATTCTCCCCTCCTGATACAGCAGAAGGGGGGATACAGCGCAGAGCCCAAGCTACAACTAGAAGGGTATTCCTCGTTTGACGTTTCTTGACCGATATTCTACAGAAGAAAACACATTGTAGGAGTCTGATCGCAGTTTATGGACATTTTGTCTGAGAAACATTTATTTGTGGTAGTGCACTGCAAACATCACACTACTAGTTATTATTAAACTAACATGAAGTTAGTGAAGAGAAAAAAAGAACAGAATTACTTGCATGTCTACTGACTTTTTCTGATGTAATCTTTAGTCGTAAGATCTTCGGGCAAACACGTAACATCAAATATATGCAATACTGTAAATTACAGTTTTACAAAAATAATTAATTATTGAAGAGTTACCGTGAAGAGTTTATCTGTCACTTTATATGCCATAATTCAAATTAGAAAGTTAATGAAGGTGAATTCTGCAGATTTGGAAGCATCATTAAATTTAGGCTTTTAATCTAACTTCTAGATAGAGTTTAAGGGTTATGGTTATTTATGCATATATTGATTACTCGTCTTTCAATATACTGTCATTTGAAGGTCTAATTTGAGTGTGTATGCATGTTGTTATTTGTGTGTGATTGAACAGGCATGTACTGTAACAAAGTCATGGACTCTTGACAGAGAAACGTCATCTTGTAGAAGTGGACTCAAGAGGTTCATCACATTTACATCGACTCGCCCAATCAATTTCCATCCAGCTCTCAAATTTGAAATGCAAAATAATGAGTTGAATTCAAATTTGAATAGAGCTGCATGCAATTGCAGGTTGGTAGAGGAAACACACATCCAAGAAAATAATGGATTGTAATAATAGTGCATTAAAATGGCACACATTGTGCCATTTAATTTAGACCTTTTTAAAGAAGTATAAAAGTTAGGTAATTCTTACCTAGTAATTAGGGGACTGTAAAAGGAAGGGTTACCAAAAGTTATTTTTATTTCCGATTTACTACGTTGACTGGTTGTCAGATAACCACCCTGGGTATGGACATGGACATGTCCGTCCTCTGCCTAAAGCACTGAGGACCTGAGTTAGTCCAGATATAACCAACTGAAAGACAGCAGATGCCAAAAAGTGACTACAGGGACAAGTTAAAGTTAAAGGGAAGCTTCCACAGCTCTGACCCCAGTCGCACGTGGGGTGGACTGTGTCCCACACACTATGAAGGGAGAATTAGTTCTGACGCCCAGCCCACCGCCTCGCTCACTGATAAGCTTGTCTCCTCCTACGCACGGTTTGAGGCGAGCAATACCTTCCCTACTGTGAGGCTAACAGATGGACCAGAACGACTACACCAGGGCCAATTACAATTACAATCAGGGCATTTGGCAGACGCTTTTATCCAAAGCGACTTACATCGGTTAAAACACACATTGACACACCGACGGCAGGGTCAACCACGCAAGGCGACAGCCAGCTCACCAGGAGCAGTTGGGGTCAAGTGTCTCGCTCAGGGACACATCGACACTCAGCTAGGAGGAGCCGGAGATTGAACTAGCAACCTTTCGGTTTCAAGACAACCGCCCTACCTCCTGAGCTAAGCCGACCCCAGGGCCAGATGTTATTCCAGCCCACCTCCTCACAGGCTCTGCCTACCAGCTAGCGGGGGGGGGTCTTCACCTTTTATATCCAACCTCACCCTGAAGCAGTCTGCAGTCCCCACCTGCTTCACACGGACCACCGCTGTCCCAGTTCCCAAGAAACCTTCCATCCACCTTTCTGAATGACACCCTTTGGCTGCTTCTAGCGGCTAGTCCAAACCCACATCTACTCCAACCTTTGCCTTGGATCCGCTTCAATTTGCACACTGCTGCAACCGATCTACGGAAGATCCCATCGCCCGGACAGTACACACTCTCACCCAAATAAGGAGAACACATTTGTGAGGATGCTGTTTGTAGATTTCATCTCAGCATTCGACACGACGTGCCCTGTTTGCTTGTTGCCAAGCTAAGGGTGGTTATACTTAACATCACTTTGCAAATGGATCCTGGATTTCCTGAAGGGCAGACCCAGAGTGGTCAGAATGGGCAACCTCCCCTCCTCATTTCTGACCCTTTGCAATGGAGCCCGTAACGTCCCCTTTGGTGGAACCAGGGGTAAATAAGGATGACACAACAACCAAATAATATTGACAGGGTCAAAGTAAAGGGGGCAAAAGTAAAGGGTTTTATTAACACAACTCAAGGCAAAAGTATATCAGAGCCTTCGAAACAAACTGGGGGGGAACAAGGGACCAAAAGGAAGTTGCCAAACAAATGGAACAAGTATAACAAAACTAGGCCTAACTATTCACTAACTCTGCAACCAAAACCAAACAAAAGGCCCACTCTGCTTATCTAAAAAAAGGTTGATCCAGGAAAAATAACAACCAACTGACCTACTGTGTTTACAAAGGACTACCTAGGTGAATGCATGTGTAGCCTACCCAACCCACCTAGCCTCCCACTACCCAACACACACCTTTTACAAGTTTAACTAAGGCTCTAATAAAACCACAGATAGGGGCAGACGGCAAACGGCCACGGCCACGGCCAAATAGGTTGCAGATAACTGCAACCTATTTCTTGATACTTGCTTGGCAAAATTGCTAGACAATTTTCATCGTACATTTCATCCACTTATACAGAATTCCCACATTTCCTTGTTCGAGTGTAATATCATTTTGGTAGTTGGTCAATCACTTTAATTCAGAGAGCCTGAGGTCTGAACTTCAAGTCCTGTATTCAGATCAGGACTTGCAGGGTGACAAGGGAAAGCTGTGGGTTTTATTGGTGTTTCTTAAAGACATGGAGTTGGACAGTGCAATGCCTCAGCTTTACAAACGGTTCTCATTAGTGGCAACAATTGGAGCTACATGTGCAGGTGTGGAAAGGAGATTCTCCTGTTTAAAGTGGCTCACGTCCTACACCCGTGACGCAATGGGCCAAGGCCGTTTAAGCAGCCTTGGCCTGCTTGCCATTGAGAGGACCCTGGTCAAGTCACTGGAAAGACAGTTAGTTAGTTCGTTGGTATGGCAGGGTCACAGAGCATTTCCTTGAAGAAGAATTTACAAATAAATAATTGTACAATTTATACGATGTAGGCCGAAAATTAGCTTCCCCTCTTTGACAGACCAGCAGCCACCACTGACGCGCACACACAGACAGCCACACACACACAGACACACACACACACAGACACACACACACACACACACACACACACACACACACACACACACACACACACACACACACACACACACACACAGACAGCCACACACACACACACATACACAGATCTTGATTGTGTGCTATGGATCAGTAACATGTGTCCCCCCCTCCGCCCCATAGAGTCAGACCACGTCAGAACCGGACCTACAGACACCAGCAGCACTATGAAGACCCCACCTTTATTCAGGAGGAGATGACACACACACACACACTCATCTTGTCCTCCACCTTTATTCAGGAGGAGAGGACACACACACACGCACACACTCATCATGACCCCCACCTTTATTCAGGAGAGGACACACACACACACACACACTCATCATGACCCCCACCTTTATTCAGGAGCAGAGGACACACACACACACACACACACACACACACACACACACACACACACACACACACACACACACACACACACACACACACACACACACACACACTCATCATGACCCCCACCTTTATTCAGGAGAGGACACACACACACACACACACACACACACACACACACACACACACACACACACACACACACACACACACACACACACACACACACACACACACACACACACACACACACACACACACATCATGACCCCCACCTTTATTCAGGAGGAGAGGACACTCACACACATTCAACACAGTCAACACAGTCAACACTTCCTGTTGTTCCACACGTTTGCCTTTATTTAACTAAACAAAACACAAAGTCAGGAGAAGGAGGAGCAGCTGAGTGAGGAGCATCCGTGTGTGTGTGTGTGTGTGTGTGTGTGTGTGTGTGTGTGTGTGTGTGTGTGTGTGTGTGTGTGTGTGTGTGTGTGTGTGTGTGTGTGTGTGTGTGTGTGTGTGTGTGTGTGTGTGTGTTTGGGTGTACAGGAGGAGGAGGTTGGTGGCGGGGTCGGGTTCGGTACAATATGTGCGGTCAGCTGAGCCGGGAGAGACCGAGAGAGCCAGAGAGCGAGAGCGAGAGAGAGAGAGAGAGAGAGAGAGAGAGAGAGAGAGAGAGAGAGGGAGAGAGAAGACAGATAGTGTGGAGGTGGAGGAGGGGGTGTTGGAGGAGGAGGCAGAGGAGGAGGAGGGGGTCGAGCACAGCTGGGGAATGCCAGGAAGTGTCTGTAGGAATGTGCAACGCCGGCGCGCAGCTGAGGGGCTCAGGGACCGTGGCGCTGGGGGAATACGTCTCCAGGTTGAATCCCGACGCCTCGACGTTCAGATCGCCGCCGCAGTGGTTGGGAATGGGGGCGGCCGCCATGTCTATGGGCTGGGCCTCCTTTGAGGCCGCGGCCGTGGGGGGCTTCAGACAGACAAGGCGACCTCAAGTCGTTGTCGGGATTCGGCCCGAACCTCCGCGCCACACACACACCTCCTCCTCTGAGCGGAGGAACTATTCGCCGTTGGGGGGGGGGGGGGGGGGGGTGTAGGTCGGATCAACGAAGGATCTCGGGTCCGCAAACCGTGGGTCAGCTGGCTAAACATAGGTTGCCAAAAAAGGAAGCAAAGTGGGAAAAAGCAACAGGGAACGTGGGGTCGCCTTCTGCTGCTCTCTCCGTGCACTCTGCACAGAGTGCACGGTCAGGTCACCCGAAATACAAGAAGTCTTCCCACCTCAGCCAGGTTGTTTCTCTGGGGTTTCAACATGTTCACCGCTCAGATTTCAAACAGAGTCCCAGTCAAGTTGCTCCGCCGATAGCCGAGGGGCTAAAATTGGTCGAATTGAAGCCGAAAAAGGTCCCCGGTTCAATCCCCAATGTCCACAGCCTGACGTCTGGTCAACCCAGAGCTTGATGTTCCCCTACCCCCGACCTGGTCCATAGAGCACGACCTTCCCAGGGTCAGAAAGGAGCAGTGCGACTACCAGAAGAAAACTCTTATCATTGCCAACAGCCTAGCAGAAGTGAGAAAAGTGTTCAGAGAGTGCCGTAGTCACTGCTCGTGAAAAGCCTGGGAACTAGACGAATCTCGAGAGCTCATGTTTCGTTTCCTCTGCCACCCCCCCCCCCAATACAAACGATGTTCTGCCGGTAAGAAATCGACGGATCCATCACAACCGTTTATCCAACGTGAGGCAGGATGACCACGATGAGGGTGCAGGAGTGCCGTAGAAGCCTCCGAACGACAACAGAGAAGGCCTCTGCTGCTGTACAACGGTCTGTTGGGTACACTATCTAGTCTTAAACAAACTAGGCGGGATGTTTTCACTAAAAGAAGAACATACGACTGCACTTAAAGCGTTTGGGGAGAAGAAATTATTATTTGTCGCTCAGTGCTGCGTCCCCAGTTTCGTTGATCTGATGGGTCGAGGGCCTGTCAAATCGGGTCTAGAGGTGTTTCGGTCTGTGCCCGTCTGGGGAAGTAGATATCGAAAAATGAACCGACATGTTGGTTTTGCGAGAGCGCGCTACCTTGTAATAGGCTGAACTCTCGTATTTTGAATTTGCCTTTTTAACATTGTTTATTACATTACACTTAAATACTTAAATAGATGCATGTTTGCATTATTTAGAAGGTGTATCTCGTTGAGTTGTGGGCCTAATGCTGTGGCCCCATGGTATTGCCATTAGCGCGCTAATGTCCACAGCTACCAGTTACGTACGGGGGGGGGGGGGGTCACTGAAGCAATAGTCACACAAGTGGTATCACTGCTCTTCTCTAAGCCCGGGAAGGTTCACATAAAAAGCAGAGGAATCCAAAATCCATGTATCTGGATTCACTGTAAATAGCTTTGGGTCAAAGTATTTGCAACATAAAGAAACTGTAACAGGTCAACGGAAAAACAGTAAAAAGTTGAATTAATATGTAATAAAAATGTTCCTCCATAAACAACACAGCAGCTCCACATGACTCAAAAGTCTCCCAAGAAACAATTAGTTGAACGTTCTTGGCCAGAAAGGGGAAAGTCTGGATATTTTAGCATTTTGAGTGAATTTACACTTTTATGGGACCACAATAGCTGCCCAGGTGTTTTCCTAATGGATTTCCTTCTTGTTGAGGAACTTCAGAGTCTCACGTGACAAATATTCAGATGGAAACCTTTAAAGTTGGATCTGTAGTATGCATTGTTTTTTTTCAAAGAAGCGAGTTAGAAAACAAACAGCCATGTGTACATTAAACATTCTCAAAGAAAGGTAAAATATTCAAGACAATAATGTACGTACTTAAAGTCCACATGTAGACTATGGTGTTTTTTTTTTTCTCTATGGGCGTAAGATTCAAAAAGAAATTCAAATCCAAAAAAATATTTTTTTCCTCCTTGTGTCCCAAATTAGGACTTGGAATTTATGAAAAAAAAAGCAAGGTTGTCTATATACAAAGTTCCGTTGTGTGTGAACATTTTTTCGCAGTAAAGTTTTAGGTAAAAAAACAACGTAAAAAGCCTCTAATCCAAGGAAGATTTGGCCAGCATTCATGCGTCATAACATGGGCACATTTGACTCACTTTGGCAGATCAACTGATTACCTGTGGGCCGATGTTGGTGGCAAAAGTTGAGTACAGAGGCTCGATAAATATTCTATCCTATGCTAAATAAAAGAAACTTCGGAAAAATAAACTTTTGAATCCGGCCACAACACATAAAAGTGGACAGTGTTTTTTTTTCCCTTTGAGGGCTTGTTGAATCACTCCAGGGTTGGTCTCATCCGTGATAATTAAATTTTTTGTTTTGTGTTTTTGGGGTAACTTTCCATACTTTTTGGGGGATTTTCTGCAAAGAAAAACAGCGACGCTCGCACCCACCCCGGTCGCTCTGCTTGGTCGTCCCAAATGTTCCCGAGACAATAAACTCCTTGGACTCATTGTTGGGGAAGCCTAGCCGAGTGCGTGGGAATCTTGGAGTCCTCAAAGCGATGACACCAACCTCTAGGCGCAACCAGCGGCCGCGTCCGTAATAAACAAAACAAATCAACACAAGCTACGTTTTCTCAGTTATTTTTCAACAGGGTTAAAACAAACATAGTAATGAACTTGCAGCGTTGATCCCATTAGGAATAAGATATGTTTTTCTGTACAATTTCTTCTCTCCACGCAGTGTGAAATTGTTTTTTCTTGTTTTCTAAGACACACAAACTTTTGCACCCACAATCACACACACATGTTGTATTGCCAGCTTTTCCTGGCTGTGTGCGTAATGTTTCCGCGCAAGCTGCCCAGTTCTTGATGAGAATGAGAAGCGCTTTTTTTTTTTAAATGTAGGCCAAGTCCGTTAAAATACCCGCATTAGCGTACTACGAAAAAAAGAAGAAAGGGACGATATTTCGGGTTATAGCGATAAAAATGGCGCAACCAACAGCCGAAGCAGAAACGGACAAATTCTCGGTCGGCATTTTGAGAAAAACAAGACTCCAGTTTTCCTTTGAAGGGAGACAGCGTCATGCAAATCGATGAGTCAAAAGAACCCCACAAACCCTCCCCCAACACTCTCTCCCCCAGCCCAAAACACCCTCCCCCCAAAACCCCAAAGTATTTGTTTAAGCAGCAGCAGTAACATTTTTTAGCAGTTTCTTTCGGCAACACAAACCTAAACAACAAAGCCGACCGGATCTGTCAAAGCGACCGCGTTCCCGTGTCGTCCCGGCTCCGCTTCTGTTTTCACTCTCTCGACGGCAAACGGGAAAGTTGTGGACGATTGTTCCAATGGAACTCCTTACACATACACACACACACACACACACACACACACACACACACACACACACACACACACACACACACACACACACACACACACACACACACACACACACACACACGCACACACACACACGCACACGCACACGCACACTCATTCACTCACACACACCCTTTACAGTTCCATATTCTGCGGCTGTTCTATGTCCCAGGCGATATCACAACAGGGAACAACTTTTGCAAAAAGAGAGAGTAGAGAGCTCTATCGGTGGGGGGGGGGTGGGGTGGTGGGTGTGGGTGGATGGGGGGGGGGTCAGGTGTGCGTACGTGAGGGGCAGCCAGGGATTACGTGGAGGTAGGCACCCCTTTGACCATGGGCTCGCGGTTGAGGTAGGTGGCCCAGTACACCAGGTTGAAGGTCCCGAACAGCACGGGGAACACGATGCGCGACATCTTGTCGATCTTGCTCACGCTGTTGTACGTCTTCTTGGGGTCCAGGGCGCGCACGTCGGAGGCGGAGCCCCCCATGCCCATGCCCACGCCGATGCCCACCGAGCGCAGCTGCACCGAGGTGGTGTTGGAGATGGTGGAGATGCTGGCCGACATGTCCTTGGTGAGGTTGGGCGTGTAGTTGACCCCGGCCGTGCACGCGTTGTTGGGCTTCTTGGAGAGCACCATGGGGTCACGCTTCTGTGGAGGAGGAGGAAGAGGAGGAGGGGGAGGAGGAGGAGGTGGTGGAAGAGGAGGAGGAAGAGGTGGAGGAAGAGGTGGAGGGGGAGGAGGAGGAGGAGGAAGAGATGGAGGAGGAGGAGGAGGAGCGGGTTGGAGGAGGTGGAGGAGGAGGAGGAGGAGGAGGAAGAGGTGGAGGTGGAGGAGGAGGAGGGTGAAGAGGAGGAGGAGGGGGAGGGGGAGGGGGAGGAGGAGGTGGAGGGGGAAGAGGTTGAGGAGGAGGAGGAGGAGGAGCGGGTTGGAGGAAGTGGAGGAGGAGGAGGAGGGGGTGCAGGAGGAGGAGGAAGAGGAAGAGGAGGTGGAGGA
>NC_082385.1:30745357-30749597 GCF_031168955.1 Gadus macrocephalus
ACAAGGACATACACACACACACACACACACACACACACACACACACACACACACACACACACAACACACACACACACACACACACACACACACACACACACACACACACACACACACACAGTAATACAGGAGGCTTTCTCAGGCAAAACCGGATTTTTGACCCCCCCCCTAATCCCTGGTTACAATCTGCATCCTGCCATCAGAGAGAGAGAGAGAGAGAGAGAGAGAGAGAGAGAGAGAGAGAGAGAGAGAGAGAGAGAGAGAGAGAGAGAGAGAGAGACTACAGCAGGGTAGGAGGGGGGGGTGTCTTGTCCTGGGAAGCCGTACAAAGTGCTAAGCCCTGCCCACTCTGCCAATCCCGTCGCAGACACACACACACACACACACACACACACACACACACACACACACACACACACACACACACACACACACACACACACACACAGTCGCTCGCTCATTCATTCCGAGCGTACACTCCGGGGGCGGTTGACAACCAAACACACACACACCCACACGCACACACACATCCAAACACACACACACACACACACACACACACACACACACACACACACACACACACACACACACACACACACACACACACACACACACACACACACACACACACACACACGCCTCAGACCACAGATTAATGTAGGCGCTCGTGTGCCGACGGAGAAGGGAGTCCCGCCGCAAAACGTCCCGACCAGCGGCCCCGACTACAACCTCTGTCGCCGTCGACGACGGACCCTTCCCGCCTCTTTCCTCTCCACGCGTACTGGCGCGCGTTGGCCGGCCGTGATTGGTGCGCGGGACGCCTCGAACCGACACCTCCAGGAGCGGCAGGGGGTAAGGACGCAGAGAGACGGCGCCTAGCGCTCCTCCTCCTCCTCCTCCTCCTCCTCCTCCTCCTCCCTTCTCGGGCGACCGGGGGCCACAGTGACCGGCCCCCCTCACAGACCGCCATGCCTCTCTTAGGGGGACTCGGGCATCGGCCCCCCAGCCCGGCACTCGTGCTCCTCCTCGTTCTACCGGCGGCCCCGACGACGACGCCGACGCCGACCCCATGACCGCCGGCCCGCCTCACGAGACCGCCCGCCCTCTCCGCTACGCTCGCTCCCCGCGCCCCAGAGCCCCAGGGTTAGCGGTTAGCGGTTAGCCGCCGCCGCGCCGCCGACCACCCCCCCCCACCCCCCCCCCCCCCCCCCTTTTGCTGCCGCGCCCTGCTGCCTTGATGCATGGCTCCCGCCCCCGCGGCGGAGAGGCATCCATGCCCGCCCTGCGGCCGCGCTGGTGGTGGCCCAGCTGCTGCTGCTGCTGCCTGGGCGCCGTCCTGATGCTCTGCGGCGCCGGCGGCGTGCGCGCGGAGCTGCCCTTCATCTCCGAGAACAACGCCGCCATCGTCGTCAACTGGTGAGTAGGGACGAGCTCGAGCCCCCCCCCCTCCCTCACCCACCGCACTCACCCCTCTCCCCCCCTCCCTCACCCCCCCACGGTGGGTTTTGGTTCCTCCCTTGGCGTTGCTGGATTTATTTTGCACCTTCATTTTTTAAGGTGCACCTTTGCCGATCAAGAGGGGTAGGGAACGTGGGGGTTGAGTGAGAGAGATGAACGGGGGAGAGGGGAGAGGCATGGGGGAGGAGGGGAGAGGGGAGAGGGGGCGGGTGGGGCACTGACGAGTAGAAGTGTAGGACTTTCAGTCGGGGCGAATCGAACCCGTGGCCGTCACAAAACGGGTGTCCCCCACCGACAGGGTGTTCGCAGTCGCTACGTTGAGCTATTTGGGGCGGCATGTGGCTCAGGAGGTAGAGCGGGTTGCCCGGTCACCACAAGGGTGCTAGTTCGATCCCCGGCTTCTCCTAACTGAGCGTCGAGGTGTCCCTGAGTGAGACACCGCACCCTGACTGCTCCTGACCGGCTGGCTGTCGCCCTGCCTGGTTGTGTGCATGAATGGGTGAATGTGAGGCAATATTGTTAAGCGCATTCTAACCAGTGGCCACTGGTTAGAAAAGCGCAGTATCATTGCAGTCTGTTTACCATTTACTGAACTACAGAAAAACACAGCATGGATGTTACACTACAGTCCGAGGTTTGACTGAACGAGGTGCCGATGAATCTAAGATAGATTCATCACTATTCAACTCGATTCTACGCTAGATTGAAAACTTAACGTACAAACTAGTAGTAACTACGAGTAGCTAACTGTAATCTTAACTACACTGGGCCTTCATGTAGAGACTTATTGTATGTTGTTCGTCCTGGCACTTAATGTACGCACTTATTGTGTGTTGTACGTCCTGGCACTTAATGTAAACACTTATTGTATGTGGTACGTCCTGGCACTTAGTATTTAGCATGGTGTAGCATCTTACGACAGCAGACATGTCGACGTGTACAGCAGGGGTTTGGTCTGTCCGGTCAAGAAGAACAAATTACACCAACTCACTGGCCGCAGTTTGACCTCCACGATGTGGGGGCAAAAAAAAAAACCTCAACTGAAAGTTTGGCGTGCAACCAAGCAGCTCAGAGGAGATTTGGAGTGGAGCCTCATCTCACTTTTTCCCACTTTCTATTCCATATCCGAGCCTCGTGAGTTGGGTTTGATCTGATGGGACTGACACGGTGTGGGAGGACTGCGGGCCAGCCGCGTTGGGCTGCTGTGGCCCGGCCGGAAAGACCGGAAACGGCCTCACTTCCTGCTGACCTGGAAGTAGTTGGGGTGCAATGAATCAACGTCCATTTGTATTGTAATGCACGTGCCTCTGCCCATATTACTACTACTGCTACAACTACTGCTACGACTATTACGGCTACTACTGCTACTGCTTCTACTACTATGTTACTACTACTGCTACTACTGCTACTACTACCACTGCTGCTACTACTACTACCATACAACTACTACTGCTACTACCATACTACTACTACTATACAACTAATAATACAACTACTGCTACTAATATTATATCACTAATACAACAACGATAACTACTATACTACCACTATTACTACTGCTACTACTACAACTATTACTACTAGTATTATTGCTACTGCTCTACTGCTACTAATACTACTATAATACTACTACTACTACTACTACTATTACCACTACTACTAATACTACTACTATACTACTATAATACTACTACTACTACTACTACTATTACCACTACTACTAATACTACTACTATACTACTATAATCTCGCTAACAATTAGAGAGAACAATAAAAAAATGTATATATGTTCATTTGACAATTTCAATAATATTAATTATGATGCACATAATAATAATAATATAAACATAGGACATTATCATTATACATAGATAGATATATTATGTTTAATCATAATAATGGCGTGATTATTGCTATTATTTGCAGAATGGCGGTCTGTAAGACTTTGAGGTCTGTGCCTCTGTCAGTTAATTCGGGCTGAAACACTGATGCCACACTTTGTTTCCGCAGTACTTAACAAATCTCACTCGCCCGCAAATCCCGCCCGCCGGCAGGATAAGCTGATTGGTTTTCCAAAATACTTTGCAGTATACTCTTAAATAGAGTAGATATCACATCTGTAAACACAGGCACACACTTATATGCTAGATGGCATATCTGATCATGGACCATTCGCTTATAGTTAAATACCATGTAACCATAAGCTAGTTTAGTAACAATCTATGAATCATTTACTGACAACTAATGAGGTAGTTTACAAAATACCATGTAACTATAGGTTAGTTTAGTAACAATCTATAAATCTATTTACTAACTAGTAATGCGGTAGTTTACTAAATACTGGCACTTAATGTACACACTTATTGTATGTTGTACGTCCTTGCAATTCAAAATAGTACTTAGCTCAGCTGCATTCTGTAACGTCTCATCCTAGCTAGCTCTGTTGGGTTAAACTAGTGGTTGTTAGTGTTTGGCCCTTTGTTAGATATGAACATCCTTAATGTGCCGACAGAGATATATTGTTGTTTCTCTTTCTTCTGACAAATGTACTTATTGTAAGTCACTCTGGTTTAAAGTGTCTAACATTCAGTGCTAAACTCCCTGAATGTAAAAATACAAGTAAGGTAAACAATATGTTTGCCAGCTAGTCACCGACCACGAGTGAGTTAACCAACTGCTACATCAGAGCTGCACACGCGTCAACACGTCGGCAACGAGCTCTGCGCTCGTTTTCACCACATTCCCCGTTAGTACTTAGTTAGTTTAGCACTAGTAACCA
>NC_082385.1:30752197-30759697 GCF_031168955.1 Gadus macrocephalus
CAGCACGCTGCTGGGGGAACTGGGTTTAAAGCCGTTAATTAAATCAGCCGCTTGTTCTTCATTTAGTTCTGTTGCAGTACACGTGGGGAAGGGGGGGCAGAGGAGGAGAGGAGAGAGGAGAGAGAGAGAGAGAGAGAGAGAGAGAGAGAGAGAGAGAGAGAGAGAGAGAGAGAGAGAGAGAGAGAGAGAGAGAGAGAGAGAGAGAGAGAGAGAGAGAGAGAGAGAGAGAGAGAGAGAGAGAGAGAGAGAGAGAGAGAGAGAGAGACAATTATCCCCCAGATCCCCAAAGAGAAATTCGGGTGTCACATCACAGCCGAATTAAGGAAATGAAGACGGAGGTGACGGATGGAGGCTATGTAAAAGATATGGTGGGCTTTGTTATTTTTCGCAGACGGGAAATTTGCGTCACACAGTTGAAGGGCGGGACGATCGGCCAGGTACGATTTAAAAATAGATATAAAGTTTAAAATGAGATGTTAAAAATATTAACCTATATTGAACCATATTCATTTACAGACAGTAGGAGTCAAATTGTAAACGCACAATGTAATTTGCATAGATCTTTTTAAAAGTGAACAAACTTCCTATACGATAACATCGATTTACTTTTTCAGACTAACTATTTGCCTGCCTCTTCAACAAATAATGCCTTGATCCAAACGCTGATTCCCGATTCTCTCTGCACTCTTAACTCTCAGTTGTGGATGTTTTAGGGTGCACTCACAAAATCAGCCCTGCGAATAGATCGGAGTCCACGAGGCTTCTGGACGCTGTCTGTCAGCACCTTGGACTCATTCACTCTGCCGCCCCCTGCTGGTCGTTTGTTGTAGGACTCAAGGCTCACTTGGTAAGAGTTCACCAAAACTCTGCATAGCCTAACCCCCACCCACCCCTCTTACGCACTTATTGTGTGGTGTACGCCCTGGCACGTAATGTACACACTTATTGTATGTACGTCCTGGCATTTAATGTAAACGTAACCCCCAAAAAAGTGCCCTTCTTCTCTGCCTCCTCCAGCCTATACAGGTCATGCTCAGAAAATTTGAATATCGTGCAAAAGTTCAAGTATTTCAGTAATTCAACTTAAAAGGCCAAACTAATACATTATGTAGACTCATTACATGCAAAGTGAGATATTCCAAGCCTTTATTTGTTATCATTTTGAAGATTATTGCTTACAATTTATAAAAAACCCAAATTCAACATCCCCCTCTATTTGTCTGTTTGTGCAGTAGGATGTGGACGAACTGCTCCAACTTGTGGTCCAACCGAGGAACGCGACGTGCGTGATGGAGCTGCTGACGTCACCGCGCAGACTCACGCCCCCTCAACGCGCTCGGATCGCTCGGATGAGCGAGTGAACCTCCTGCGCAGTAGCGCACTGCGCAGTCAGCAGCGCACTGGGTTGTTTGCCTTCATATTGCGCCATGTCGTCCCAGACTAAACAGTAACCAGTAACCAGCTAGTGTACGGGGCTGAATCTTTCTCGAGATGGACCCAGCCAGCAGATATCAAGTGGTAAGTGTGATCGGACCCACACGTCAATCACAGCTGTGATTGACACTTTATTTTTCGGGGCCTTTCCCCTAGAGAGAACTCGCAGAGACTCGGGGTTTGGAAATTAGAGGTTTCATACAAGATTTGAAATGAATATTAGGGTGGATTGAGATGGCGTTGTCGTCTTTTTGTTTTTGGAGGAGGTTTGCGAGCGGACAGACAGGCAGCTGGTTTTGTTTGACAGCTCGCTGTGACGTCAGCCTTCCTCATCGGCGAGTGCTGCGTTCAAGTCGTATGGGATATTGACACTGCCACGTTCGTTTTTGTCCACCGGTGTTTGAAAAAGTGGGGAACGTGAGATTGTACGTACATGGGAGAACACGTTTCACCCCAATGTTAAACTGGTCATGTAAAGCTCCTATGTATCCGTCTAGGGGGTAAATACACCGACTCCTCAAGTGAAGAGCACTCAAAGGGCATCCAAACATGGAACCCTTGTCAGCTGACTAAATGCAAATCAATCATAATTTGAGGAAGTTTGGTTCTTACACAAATACATAGTCTTATAGATGGACCTTCTGTCATCTACGTTTCCTCCCCTCCTCAAGGTAACTGGAAGTCTATAATATGTAAGGTGTGCTGTAGTGGCGACAAATATGTCAAAGAACGGTGGTTCTGTCCATCTTTTTCATGTTTTCCAGTCCACAAAGTTGTAAAACTGGGAGTCACCTGCCACTGGCTTCAACCGCGGGACTTGAACTCAACATAACCATCAAGATAAATTAATTGTCTCGGAAAACATTTTGGGATTTTATGATATTATTCCACGACAGCTAATCTATTTGGGCATTTTTTAACTATATATTTTTGTTTTTCATGTAGAAATAAAATCACTGCCACTGTTAAAGAGAATTAGGTGGGGGAAATGATCATTACCAATCACGCTTTCACTTGCATGTAATACAATGGGAAATTAGTTATATTCTTTGCTTCTTAGTAAAGGCATTTACACCCAGGACAAGTCAGTTATGCAAAAATAACATCCCTTGGGTTGGCCTACTTGGCATTTCCTTTAAATTGATGACAAAATGAAAAATGACCTTTCCCTAATGAATGAAGCAGACGTACAATACGTTTTGTATTGTATGTTATCACAGTTGGTCAGCTTGCTTTGGTGGGTCTCGACGTATGGAAAACGATAGAGGACAAAACCCGTCATCTTCATCTCATGAATAAAAGGCTTTCCATAAATTTGTCACTTTTACTAGTCTATACAACCATTAATGCAAGCACTGGCATAGAAGTATAAAATGTGCGCAATAGAGTACACAAAACCTAGCCCACAACGTAGTACACACAACATAGCACACCATGTACATACAACGTAGCACACAATGTGCACACTGTGATGACACACAAAGTAACACACAACACCCCCACATAGGCTAATCGGAAACGCACATTGTTTCGTTGTTTCCTTTTCAGAGATCTCATGATTGACCTCACCACTTACCCTAAGATTAGGGTTTAGGAAAACCCTTAAATACCAAACAGTAGGAGGCCGAAACCTCGAGAAGGACCTCAAAACTAGTCAAGCTCAGCCAGAGAGGCTGATACGCCTCATAACTTGGACTTTAAGGGCTTACATATTGTTGTCAACCTGACAATACTAGCATTGCGGAAGAAAGTAATCTATCTTTGCGGAAGAAAGTAATCCGGCTCTACACTACCTTTCAAAAGTTTGGGGTCACCCAGACAATTTCATGTTTTCCATGAAAACCCGCACATTTATTCAACAGCCTTCTGCTCTGCCAACATAATTGCACAAGGGTTTTTTAATCATCAATTAGCCTTTTAACACGATTAGCTAAACAATGTACCAAGAGAACACAGGAGAGATGGTTGCTGGCCATGGGTTACGTCTGTAGATATCCCATCCCATAGCCAGAATAGTAATTTACCACATTAACAATGTCTAATGTATTTGATTAATTTAATGTCATCTTTGTTGAAAAAAGCAATGCATTTCTTTGAAGAATAATGACATTTCTATGTGGCCCCAAACTTTTGAACGGTAGAATATTCTACCGATATAGCCACAAACAGGGCTGGCCACAGTCAGCCTCCTCTCCTACATTCGTCTTCCACACACTCTCTTCCTTTGTGACTTTGTCGTTAGCGGTATTCTGATCATAATGCAACCGAGAGAGGCCCCCAGGTTGAAATAACTAAATGTTATTTAGATGCGAGTCCCGTGGCTGTGTGGCGCTAAGCTCTTATATAATACCTGTGTGTGCGTGTGTGCGTGTGTGTGTGCGTGTGTGTGTATTTTGAATCATTCACTTGTAAGTGTGTACTGGGATTTATTGGGTTACACTTTCTAAACACACAAACAAATGAAACAGCAGAGTGCCCGAGCTTCAGTTGACAGTTGGCACGTTTCCGTTTGTCTTTGGCTCATTTGCTCTGACCTGTAAAGGGGGATATTCAATCGTTTGGAAACAAGGTTGCCAGATTTGGTAAAGGTGGTTAACTGTACCGAGTTAAAATCCTTGAAGGGGACATATTATACCACCTATCACATGTGTGAGTGTGATTCCTCCGTTACAAGCATTTTCTTAAACCTGCCTCTTCTGACATCACTAGTGGGCATGTCCACCTAGATGTAATATGTCACCTTTAATGATAGAGGGAAGAAGTCAACTCTTTGGTTATCATAATAAACATTATTTTCAAATTGGTCGGAATTCCGAGTCATCGACACAGATAAGATTAGATTAGATTAGCCGGTGTTGGCCGGCCTTTCTAACTGGTTCAGTGGTTAATTAATAGCTACGGCCTGCTCCGATCCCAACCAGGTCACTGAAGGTTGTCCTCAAGCACTGAACTTTGCATCGGATTACGTGGATGACAAGGACAGCAATTTGTTGACATATTTCTATTAATCATAGAACACATTAAGGAATCTGTATTTATTTTTTTATAACTGAATGTAGTTTACCTTTTTTCTATGTTCTATCTGTTCTCATTTACATTCACATTCAGGGCACTTACTAGACGCTTCTACCCAAAGCGACTTAAAATAAGTACATTTGTCAGAAGAAAGGCAAACAACAATATATCGCTGTCGGTCACAGTAAGGATGTTAATAGAACCAAGTGCCAAGCACTAACAATCACTAGGTTGACCCATTCCCGTATACAACAAAGATAGCTAGGATAGGATGCAGTACTGTTACTGTTTTTAAATGCCAGGATGTACAACATACAATACGTGCGTACATTATGAGCCAGGATACAACATACAATAAGTGTGTACATTAATTGTCTCGGTCATGTAACTTAAATGGCACGGCGGTACGCTATTGGAAAACTTCCAATAAGGAAATAAAATGGTAATTTCCTTCAGAAGTGGACATTCTGGCAATCCCACACACGGGTCCGGTTTCTTAATGTACGCACTTATTGTTGTACGTCCTTACACTTAAAAATAGTATTTAGCATCTTATCCTAGCCATCTTTGTTGTATACGGGGAATGGGTTAACTTAGTGATGGTTAGTTATTGGCACTAGGTTCTATGAACATCCTTACTGTACTCACAGATATATATTGTTGTTTCTCTTTCTTTGTAAGAATTGTAAGTCACTTTGGATAAAAGCGTCTGCTAAACGCCCTCAATGTAAATGTAAATATCCGGGTGTGTATTCTCTGGAACTCGGTCCTTTTGCGATCTTAAATGAGTTATTCTCCCCTAGGAGGTGGTAAGCCTGCTTCTTTCTTTGCTTCTATTTCACCACAGAGATGTGGAACCACCAGCTGAGCTGTCGGGTGTCATTAGCACACTGTAGGCGTGTGAACTCCTTCAGTGGTGTAATGCTGATCCTCAAACAAACATGTCCTGTTGTCCTCCCCTGACCTGATGACTGTTTCACCTCCTCCTCCGTTTCCTCTTCTTGCATTTCTCCTCCTCTTTCACTTCCCCTTTTACTCCTCCTGCTCCTGCTCTCTCTCCAACCTCTTCTTCTTCCTCCATCTCCTCCTGTTCCTCCTCCCCTGTCTGCTTTCCTCTCCCCTTCTCTTTGTCACCTCCTCCTTTTCCTCCTCTGTCTCTTCTCCTCCATCTCTCCTCCTCCATCTCTCCTCCTCCTCCGTCTCTCCCTCCTCCATCTCTCTCCCTCCTCCTCCTCCTTCTTTTCTCCTCCTTCTCTTCTCCTCCTTCTTCTCTTCTCCTCCTCCTTCATCTCTCCTCCTCCTCCTTCTCTGTCTATCCTTCCCTCCCTCCTCCTCCTCGTCTGTCTCTCCTCCTCTGTCTCTCCTCCTCCTCTGTCTCTCCTCCTCTGTCTCTCCTCCTCATCCTCCTCCTCCTCGTCTGTCTCTCCTCATCCTCCTCCTCGTCTGTCTCTCCTCCTCCTCCTCCTGTCTCTTCTTCTTCTCCTCCTCCTCTGTCTCTCCTCCTCTGTCTCTCCTCCTCCTCCTCCTCCTCCTCGTCTGTCTCCTCCTCCTCGTCTGTCTCCTCCTCCTCGTCTGTCTCCTCCTCCTGTCTCTTCTTCTTCTCCTCCTCCTCTGTCTCCTCCTCCTTCCTCCTCCTCCTGTCTCTTCTCCTCCTCCTCGTCTGTCTCTCCTCCTCTGTCTCTCCTCTGTCTCTCCTCCTCCTCCTCCTCCTCCTCCTCCTCCTCCTCCTCCTCCTCCAGTTCTTCAACGAGGAGGACTCCTCTGTGGCGTCGCCGACCGACCAGCAGCCCTCCACTTCCTCATCTTCATCATCATCATCATCCTCCACCACCGCCTCCCAGGTGGTCCATGAGGCGTCGCCCATCCCGGGCCCCGCCCACCCCCATGGATCCGGCCCCCCCGCCCCCCCCCTGGAGGAGGCCTCGGGGTCCGGGGCACAAGCCGAGGCCCCACCCCCCCCCTACGCCCCTATGGACCTGGGGGCCACCGCGGCCGTGGCAGGTAGGTTGGAGGGTTACAGGTTGGTAGGCTTGTTGCCAGGTTGGTAGGCCTGTTTCCAGGTTAGTTCGTTGGTAAGCTGCCATTTATTTTAGGCTTGTTGCCATGTTGGTAGGTTTGTTGCCAGGTAAGTTGGTTGGTAAGCTGCCATTTTTTTTTAGGCGGGTTGCCAGGTTGGTAGGCTTGCTGCCAGGTTGGTAGGCTTGTTGCCAGGTTGGTAGGCCTGTTTCCAGGTTAGTTGGTTGGTAAGCTGCCATTTTTTTTTTGGCTTGTTGCCAGGTTGGTATGCTTGTTTCAAGGTTAGTTGGTTTGTAAGCTGCCAGGTTGGTAGGCTTGTTGCAAAGTTGCTAGGCTTGTTCGACGGTTGTTGGTTGGTAGGCGTGTTGCCAGGTTTGTAGGAGTGTTGCCAGGTTAGTTGGTTGGTAGGCTTGTTGCCAGGTTGGTAGGCTTGTTGCCAGGTTGGTAGGCTTGCTGCCAGGTTGGTTGGCTTGTTGCCAGATTGGTATGCTTGTTGCTAGGTTGGTAGGCTTGTTTCCAGGTTAGGTGGTTGGTAGGCTTGTTGCCAAATTGGTAGGTTGATTGCCAGGTTAGTTGGTTGGTAGGTTGGTTGCCAGGTGAGTTGGTTAGTTGGTTGGTAGGTTGCCAGGTAGGTTTGTGAGTTGGTTGGTAGGTTCCCAGGTTCTTAGGTTGCCTCCTAGGTTGCCTGGTAGGTTGCCAGGTTGGTAGGTATGTTGCCAGGTTAGTTGGTAGGTAGGTTGCCCGGTAGATTAGGAGGTTGCCTCTTAGGTTGCCAGGTAGGTTGGTTAGTTGGTTGGTAGGTTGGTAGGTGGCCTCTAAGGTTGGTAGGTTGCCAGGTTGGTAGCTTAACAGGTTGCCTTATTGGCCGGTTAAAACTAGAAGTGGGGGTAAACATCTTCGTGTGAGAATCTGGATAACTTTCTTCCCAATACTTTACGTATTGTCAGATTGACAAAAATATGTAAACCATTAAAGTCCAAGTTATCTGAGTGGAAGCAAAATAAACACGCACAGTGCGTGTGTCTGTGTGACGTG
>NC_082385.1:30764697-30774697 GCF_031168955.1 Gadus macrocephalus
TGAGTTGTCACGGTTTCGCCAAAGATTTCAACGCCCAACCGAAACAAAATGGTCGATAGGTAATTCAATTCCTCTGGCGTTTCTTGACTTGCGTGCATCTCGTCATTTACTCACCTGGAAGTCGCGCTACAATTTGACTCGGTCGATTTTGGTTTGTTGACATTTATGTATTTGTCTTTTCCCTAGCCCAGGCAATAGAAAGATGTGTACAATGACACTAGATGTGTGGCGGAGGTAGTGGTGAGGATTCGTGCAGAGTGGTGGGAAACATCTTGTTTGTTCCCATAGTTGTGGAGATTTTTTATTTAGGGCTTTCTATTGTTGATTTTTAGATATTTTACTACACACGGCATTTTCATGAGGCAAGTCTTAAAACAAATGAGGCGAGCGGTAAGTCCGGAGAGTTCCTAACTAATCTGTTCATGGATATCGGATTTCGAAGATGGACTGCAAATTCTGGATTCAGTCACTCGTTAACTTGTTTCCACGTCAGTAACTCATCAATTCCATGTAACTCGTAACCTTCTGAGTTGCCACGATAACTCACAATAAATTTCATAAGATCTGCACGTCATTCCCAGACATTTTAGTCGCTTTTTAAACATAATTAGGAATCTTACTATGACATCATTGGTATTTATTTTTCAAAACCTATTTGTGCAAACAAAACTCCTTTTCCTCTTGATTTTGGATCCCTATTATTCAGATGATTTTGCCCTGGTGTTTTGACTCTTGAAATTCATGTAATCTCATAACAATGGATTATATAGCTATAAGTAAATAAATAAATAGATATATGCACTTTTCTGATGTGTGTTGATGATGCTGATTTCTGAATCTACAAAAGTCGATGTGAAAGGTACGCCTAAAGTTATCTCAGCATTTGTTGTTTTGGTTTTTGGTTTGTTCGTTTTGTTCAACTGGATTTTGCATGATGTCAAACTAGCGATCAGCCAAATAAGTGGGTATCTTGCATTTTGCACTTTTAATTTCAAGATTATTGTACTTGTGTGCGTGTTTGTTGTGACACTGCCAAAGCTGACAGTATCCCAGATTGATTGCCACTAATTGTTTTATTTAGATTTTATGCGTTCTAAAACCGTGTGAGATTATGCATAGTTCAACCTCGACTCTCGCTCAGCAATACCATCATTTCTTAACAAAAAAAGATATAAAATCCGGTGCATGTCATGTCTCCACCCACATCGAGTGGATATTAATATCGGTACTTTGGGAGATTCAGTGGTGCACTTAGCGTTTGTTTGTGATAAGAAATTAGGGCTGTTAGGCTCCACTTTACGTAGGTTAAGTTAGTTCTTATGAGGATCTCTCCCTGTGAAAGCGGTCGATTTTAATTGTTGCAGTTCAAACTGGAACTGAACTGAAATGCCTGTCTTGCTAACGATGCCAATAAAGTACAGAAACCCCGCCCATAGTGTTCTGTATGATTGTTTGTGTGTTTTTATGGATGATTAATGTGAAATTGTGGTGGAAGAGAGTGATTTCTGTGCTGTTGGAATTTTCGGCCTTACCCACCTGTCAGTGAATGATTATTGGAATGTATTGAATTTGATCGATTAGTCGATTGATTGATTAGCTGGTACTTTATTCATCCCTGATGGCAGGTAAGTGGTTTCGGCAGTAGTCGAAGCCAGTAATATTATTACAAATATGAATCTTGGATGGGAATAGACTTGATATTCTTCTAACTGTTTTGTGCTTCCAATCCAAAAATCCCCTCCAAGGGTTAGAGACCTGGGTGCCGGGCACTTGGCTAGTCCATGCACACACCCCCACACACATACACACGTACACCACTGTAGACCTTAAAAAAAATGCAGGACTAAGGATGATTAAAAACCTAACGTCCCCTCAAGGGGGGTGTGTGTGTGTGTGTGTGTGTGTGTGTGTGTGTGTGTGTGTGTGTGTGTGTGTGTGTGTGTGTGTGTGTGTGTCATAAATTGACTACTAGATGTTCAGGGGATTAACTCCTTAAATTGCCTAAAACTTTTTATGACAGTTATTTTTTTGACGATCTAATTCGAAGAGATGAAAAATGTATTGTTATCGCCCCCAGAAAGAAAATTAATTGATGCATTTCTATCCATTTTTTATGTTTGACATCTTATAATTTAAAGAAGAGCATTAAGAAAGCCCATTAAGATAACGTAAATAAAGTGATTTATTATTGCATTTGTTGCTGTTTTACTGTGCACTTCCGAGGCAAGTCGATCGTGTTGATCATGCTGCAGAATTCTCACATACCACTAGGTGGAGCTAAATTATAGAGAATGAGAAACATTTAACCATTTTGAACTATATTTGCTGAATTTTAGAGTAAATTAAAGGATTATTATTTTGTTTCAAGTATTTTGTTTTTCTGCGTGCTTGGTCTGTCGTATTTCTTGGCCTTCCTTTCTCTCTTTTTATTTTTTTCTGCCTTCCAAGCGGCTTTTCTTCTATTCAAATTCCATAGCGTTGGACATTCGGTCAGACGTTATATTTGGTCCAAAAAAACAAAACAATCTTGAAAGTGGGGGGGGGTGGAAGAAGAGCTGAAGGCGATATTCAGAACAGGGGGTTTAAGATAAAGGGAGAGTGTGACATTTCTATTTATAAGATTTAGGCTATACATTTAAAAGTGAGGATTTCGATTGGGTATGCATGTCAGGCGACTAGGTGGTGCTGTAGTACACCATCATACAACACAGCCATGTCTGAGCGCATGCGTAGAATCTTCCTTCTCTTATCTGCGCCGCGAAAACCAATACATAATAACTCTGTTCAGTAATACTATCTGTACATATCCTGTACATTTCGTGGAAACTCTCCTGTAAGTTTATTAGAGCTGCCAGAGCAGCTTGACGGTCCAACGCATGGAAATAATCCAACATGCTTGTTTATTTCCCTGTACTGGCGCTGTATGTGACGTAAAGGCGTACGCGACGTGAGCAAATCTGAGCAGAGTTTTGCGTCTTGGCAGTGTAGACGGGAACCCTACCACGGAGCTTATTCAAGTTTTCCAATCTGGAGGGAAGTTTCCGTTTTTTGCGCTTTTAAGCCCCAAAAACGCAGTCACCGTCTAAACGAAAGGCACTTCCGATAAAATATTTGGTAGTTTCTACCCGCAAGCGTCCTCGTGTAAACGGGGCTTTACTGTGGTAGTGGTACTGGTAGTAGCAGTAGCAGTAGTCGTGGAAAGTTCCTTTGACAGGTGGTGAGTGGAGTTATGTTGAGTTAGAGTGTTTTGGGTTTGTTGCGCTAGACTCGAGTAACCGTGTCATCATCATCTTTCCAGTTTTGGAACATTGTGAAGGCCGCCGTGTGTGTGTGTGTGTGTGTGTGTGTGTGTGTGTGTGTGTGTGTGTGTGTGTGTGTGTGTGTGTGTGTGTGTGTGTGTGTGTGTGTGTGTGTGTGTGTGTGTGTGTGTGTGTGTGTGTGTGTGTGTGTGTCACACACAAGCACGCACATGTGCGTGCCAGGTCTTCGGTTTCCTGCACGAAGCAGAATGCAAGGTCATGGCAGATATACCCTATTTTTCTTTTCTAAGATGTAGATGATATCCCAGCACCTTGTTAAATAGTTATGAAAAATTGGTACCAAGAAGGCAACTTTGTGGTTCCCCGCCAAGCTATTATTAAGAACCAAGATGGATCCAAGATGGCCTCGAGCTGAACAAGGTCCATTGGACCAACCGGTCTCTCCGACCTCCGGGACCTTGACCGGCTAAGAACAACAGCGACATCTAGTGGCGACGCACCCTTGATACAACCCCATCGAACGTCTGCTCCGTGTGTTTCAACGTCATGACGACCTGACCTGCGAGTGTACTCCAGAATGTACCTCTCAATCCGGTGTGTTTCCTGTCGTTACGTGAACTTGTTTGGTTTGGCTTTTTTCTTGATTCTTTTGGCTCCCTGGCTCTATCCTGCGTCTCGTGTTTCATCGCTTCACGTCCGTTCTGCTGTGAGCCAACAGACGTGCGATCCCAGCCAACTGCAGTCATATCACCGTCACTCAACACCACCTGAGAGCTGGTACCGGGACACGGCTTTGAAAACACACCACTCGCGCGCATACACACACACGCCGCAAACCAAGACATAGCTCCCCTCTTGGACATACACAGACACAAATATAAACACACACACACACACACACACACACAGACAAGGACACACACGTACACAAACACAAAGAAATGGAGACAGAAACACTAACAAACACACACACACACAGACAGACATAACCAAGACAAACACACACAACCAAGACATTAGCTCCCACCTTGCACATACAGATCACACACACAAACACAAAGAGACAAAAACATAGAAACAGACACACACACACAAACTTAGAAACACACACACGCGCGCATAGAAATAGACACACACACATAGAAAAAAAACACAAAAGTAGAGACAGACACAGAAACCCGCATAGTAGAAACACATACACATATAGAAACGCACAGAAATACACACACACAAACACACAAACTCCAAAGGCTCTGGCAGGAATGTGTATGTGTGTGTGTGTGTTTGTGCGTGTGTGCGCTCTGGATCCTGGCTCCAGTGAGAGGGAGCCCGCAGCTACGAGCTGTCTCAGGTGAGTCTTCCCCTTCCTGGCTGAATTACAGCCAGCTCTGCTCTCTGTAGAGGTGTCAGAAGAAGACCGGAGATCCTGTCTGCAGCTGCCTCCAGGGCCGGGGGGAGGAGAGGTACACACACACACACATACATACATACATACATACATACATACATACATACATACATACATACATACATACATACATACATACATACATACATACATACATACATACATACATACACGTACACACACAGGCATGCACGCACACACACACGGGCGTACGCTCGGTCAGACACACACATACAGGCATGCACCCACATGGACGCGCTCAGTAAGACACACACACACACATACAGGCATGCACAAACAGGCAAACGTACATATATACAGAGGTTGTTATCCACAGAGGAAGAATCACTTTGACATCGGACGTAGACACACACACCCATAGACACGAATGCACATACATGAGTGCACACTGACACATACACACTTACATAATTGTACATGCGTACACACGCACACGCGCACAAATATACACACAGGAATATTGAAAAGATGAACTCAACCTCCGACAACACCCCGAGTGTATCTGCTAATTAAAGAGCATAATAACGGGTTTAAAGTGTTGAAGACGTGACCGGTGAACCCTGTTCAAACCAGGAGTCAAGGATGTGATCATTGGAAAAAAGGAGAATAAAACACACATGTTCGTACACGCTGAAGATTAAAACATCAAAAGTATGTTGAGATGAAACTGTTTCCCCCTCAATCAGTTTGTCTGAACTCATTCAATAACATTCTTAACAACAGGAGGTAGTGCAGGTTAACTTGTAACCGGAAGGTTCGATCCCTTTGCTCCTCAAAGTGTGTAGCGTGTTTGAGGTTTCCCTGCTTTGTATAAAAGCACTACATAAATGCAGTCCGTTTACATCATGAAATACTCCTTGACACCTGTTTCTAAAGCCAGTTCAATCCGGTTCCTTCCGGATGTCTGAGTAAGTCCTTGTGTCAACGCCGGAACTTATCTCAGACCAAACAAAGCGTCACCCGCAGCCGTGTATTTCCAGGACGCTTTTATTGTCGAGGGAGTTCACATCAAAGAGGGCGGCCTCAAACTGCCCTGTGTGTGTGTGTGTGTGTGTGTGTGTGTGTGTAACTAAATAACTAAGGTAGCAAACGCAGAGAAGAAGTAACTGAGCTGTCAGCCGTTTGACTGACATGTGTCAGGGCGACCTCTCGAAATGACCCCCCCCATCTACAACATCCTAACGGTAATCTTCTTCTTCTTCTTCTTCTTCTTCTTCTTCTTCTTCTTCTTCTTCTTCTCCTCCTCCTCCTCCTCCTCCTCCTCCTCCTCCTCCATGTGGAGCCTGGGGTCCTCACCGTTGATTGCCCCCTCCCTCCCCCTGTTCATGTTTTCACAGCAAACCCCCCCTCCCAGCCCCACAGGGGTTGACAGAGGCCTGCTTTCAGGGGTCTCACTTAAGAGCTCGTTAATAAATTGACATGTTTTCCCTGAGATTAATTACAGCCGAGAGACGAAGCCCTCCATTTACTGTCAGATTGTGGGAAGGATCGGGAGGGGGGGGGGGGGGGGGGGGGGGGGGGGGGAGTTAAACATCTACTCTCGCTTCATCGCCCCCCGGTCGTATCTTCCATTTGGTTGGGGGTTGAGGTGTGGGTCGAATGTTTTCGGTCCGTCTCTCTAACTGTCGGTCGCTTTGGGTTTAGGGTTCTATCTGGCGGCCATTTTAACTTTTTAATGTTGGCAGGCGGTTGGATTAGGGAGGGTTAGGAAAGGGTTGGGTTAGGTGGATTAGGGTTAGGTTAGGTGGGTTTGTGTTTGGTTAGGGAAGGTTAGGTTAGGCTTAGGCTAGGGTGTGCGGGAGTCACTGTGTGTGTGGCACATGTGTGTGATTACGTAGCTTAGCGTCTGCATCTAAATGCTGGTGATTTGCATCGGCGTCAGGAGTGTGTGTGTTTGACGAGAGAGAGAGAGAGACTGTCTGTTCCTCTGTGATTACAAAGCGATAGACAGACAGATACTTTTTGGTGAGTGACGAAATAGGAAGAATTAAAGTGACGTAATGGAGAGAGTCGGGTTAGGGGATGGGGAGGAGAGGGGTGTGTAGGGAGGAGAGGGTTGGTCGGGGTGAGGGGGAACTCG
Organism: Gadus macrocephalus; assembly: GCF_031168955.1. Taxonomy (NCBI): domain Eukaryota; kingdom Metazoa; phylum Chordata; class Actinopteri; order Gadiformes; family Gadidae; genus Gadus; species Gadus macrocephalus. Next base: position 30,771,467 of record NC_082385.1, read on the forward strand.
AGAACAGAAGCTGCTTTGTTGATTGGAACGGCAGTCATTATCCTCCTTCAACCCCTGTGTGTGCGTGTGTGTGTGTTGTCATGGTTATTTACTTTTTTCTTAGGCTGCCAATGATGTCCCACATTGATATTCTTAACGTATGGGAGTCTAAGACTTTAGTTGTTGTAACATAGAACAGACAGATACACACAGAGACACACACACATACAAACACAAACACACACGCACACACACGTAGAGAAACACATTCACACACACACATGGAGAAACCCACATGCTAACACACAGACGGACTTGGCTTTTATTTTGGCATAGGTAGAAAAGATTGCTCCTTCCTGCTTCCCTGTGGAGGGTACCAGAGAAAGAGAGGGATAGAGTAGTCTGCTGCTGTAGAGTAAGGAGGATTCTGAAGTGTTCTCTGCAGGCCACCGTACTGTGACACACACTTCTGAGGCCATAATGGGGACATCTCCATGTCTTTAAGCAACAGCACTCCACTTCATCTGCGTAAAAATAAACATAGCATTTGTAAATGATGACATGTTGATACATAATACATGCAATACCTAGTAGACCTAATAGACAAACACATACACACACACACACACACACACACACACACACATACACACAGACGTGCAGACACTTACAGGAGAGCTCAAACAGGACTCTGTTCTCTGTGTTAATGAAGCGGACATTCCAGACCAGAGAAATTCTGTTTCGCCTGGCTACTAGCCAACAGGGTCTCTATGTCTATGCAGGGTCCGGGGCCCTCGGCCTGTTATTGATCTATTCAGGGTCGGGGGCCCCTCAGTCTGTTAATGATCTATACAGGGTCCGGGGCCCAGGGTTTGTTATTGATCTATACAGGGTCAGTGGCTCTCCCGCCCACTTCCTGTCCGAGCCCTGACTTCCTGCGGTGGCCTGTGGGCCGGACGGGAGGGCCTTGAGAGAGCTCATTATGGGATGTTTATCAGGCTGCCGTCGACACTTAGAGCTCTGTTAGGTCCTCAGTGGGGGTCTGTGAGCCCAAGCACACGCACACATAGACGCACACATGCACACACAGATGCACAAACGCATGCACTACGCACACAAGGGCTCACATGCACACACGCAAGCACGCACGCACACACACACACCCTTGGCCGGCGTCCCTGCTTTAGGCTGTGGATGACGCTGCTCCACAGAGAGGTCTTTATCTGAGGACATGTTGCACCTGTGTCCACGTGAGCACATACCTCCACCAGATGGCCCCTCTGTCTCCTTCCCTCCTCTCCTTCGTCCTACGTCCTTCCTTCCTGTGTCCTCCCCTCCCGGTTTGCGTCCTATATCCTCTCCTCGGTCTCCTTGTATAATTTCCCTCTCTCCTTCTACTCTTGGCTACTTGTATTAATTAGCCATTCATTCAAATAAGCATTCACTAACAATTAACAGTGTCTCTCTATACCTATGTAGCTCTCTCTCTCTCTCTCTCTCTCTCTCTCTCTGTCTCTGTCTCTGTCTCTGTCTCTCTGTCTCTTAGGTGGTTTCTCAGTCTCTCTCAGGTCTCTCTCTCTCAGGTGTCTCTCTCCCTCAGGTCTCTCTCTCTCTCTCTCTCTCTCTCTCTCTCTCTCTCTCTCTCTCTCTCTCTCTCTCTCTCTCTCTCTCTCTCAGGTCTCTCTCTCTCAGGTCTCTCTCTCTCTCTCTCTCTCTCCCTCAGGCTTCTCAAGGAATCTCAGCTATGCCAACTATCTCTCCAGCCATTGACAAATTTCTCTCTTTGAGTACGGTAGGGAATACACACACACACACACACACACACACACACACACACACACACACACACACACACACTGACACACACACACACACACACACACAGGCTGTCAGCATTGCCGTGTCATTCTTCTGCACCTGTGAGGTGTAACACGATCCTGGAGACACTGAGAGGGGGGAGGGAGGGAGGGAGGGAGGGAGGGAGAGGAAGAGAGGGGGAGAGGGGGAGGAAGATAGAGAGGGGGGAGGAAGAGGTGGATGTGAGACAGAGGGGGGAGGAAATTAAAGTAGGGAGAGAGAAACAGAGAAGACGGAGAGAGAAGAAAGACGAAGGTTTAATATCAAGTTTCACCCAAAACAAAAAAGAAACAAGAGTTTATAACGGGTTTCATTTTCTGGAAGGGTGCAGGGAAATACGGGAATCATGTTATGGGTTTATTTGATTTCAATGAGGGCCTTTTCCGCTTTTTGAAAATATAACCAGGATTAGAGTTATTCGTCTGTGACCGTATTACTTCCTATGCGATCAGCTCAATATTACCCGCGACTTTAACAGATACCGTCAATGAAGTACAACTTCATACTTCCTTTCCTCAGTTCCCCTGAAAGTCAGTAAATACTCTCGGTTTGGAGTTCACTACATCGGTTGTGTGTGTGTTTGTGTGTGCGTTTGTGGGGTTGTCTGTGTATGATAATTTATTCTTTTGATTATTATTTGTGCTTAATCTCTATATCCACTATCCTTTATCCTTTACAGTTGGCAGCTGTGTGTGTGTGTGTGTTTGTGTTTGATTATCAAATGTTTCCACCTTCCTCTCACCGTGGGGCTCATTTGAATAGGTCCAACAGTTCCGTGTCGTTGAGCCGTCAGAAGCAGCGGGCTCGCGGTCAAAAGACAAAGGGAAGAAAATGTCACGCTAACATGTAGCAATATGTAAATAACACGCAAGGTTGATTCACAGATCGCTGACATTGATGCAACACCAGAGGCATTAGCTGTGTTCCCTGACCCTGCTGAACAACAACGTAGGCTACAAAGTCAAAGGTGTTAGCATGCCCTATGTTAGGGTTCGTTAGCATTAGGGCTGGGACGACGCGTCGACGTAATCGATGACGTTGACGCATAAATTACGCCGACGCGAAAAATGCGCGTCGATTAAAAAAAAATAAAAAAATAAATAAAAGAAGTGGCTCCTCAGACTTTCATAAGTGCAAGGCGCCACGCACTCGTTCCTCTAAAGTATGGGAATTCTTTAATGTGAAAGGAAACGATTCCGTGATATGTCGTCTTTGCAAAATGGAGATGACTTTCCATTCTAGCACCACGGCAATTCACCAGCACCTGAAGAGGCGCCACCCGGTAGCAGCTGCAGATGACCGAGCACCGTAGAATTCTAAGAATGCATTACTTTGCACTTTTATTTTGGAATTTAAAGGCAATAAACTGCATGTATTGAAATGTTAAGGAATTCA
>NC_082385.1:30783528-30858528 GCF_031168955.1 Gadus macrocephalus
AGCTTATGAACGCAGCACGCGCGGGCGGAGAGTGGGTGGGGATGGAAGAGAGGTTGGGGGGGGGGGGGGGGGGGAGGTCTCATCGCCATGGCAACCTGTTTGTCAGATTTTCAGCGCAACGGCATATCTTTGCAGCCTTCCTCCCCGGAGCCCGGATATAGTGTGAATAGAGAAATGTGATAATAATTCACAAACACTGTGTGTGTGTGTGTGTGTGTGTGTGTGTGTGTGTGTGTGTGTGTGTGTGTGTGTGTGTGTGTGTGTGTGTGTGTGTGTGTGTGTGTGCGTATACAAGAGAGACTGTCTGTCTGTCTGTCGCCCTCTCTCTCTCTCTCTCTCTCTCTCTCTCTCTCTGTTTGTCTGTATATCTGTCTGTCTTTCTTTCTTGTTCTCTCTCTCTCTCTCTGTCGCTCTCTATCTCTCTCTCTGTCTCTCTCTCTCTTGTTCTCTCTCCAAATCAAAAGGTTATACTGCCATTGGTCACTCGGTTTACTAGAGAGTAATAGTATATAGGTCTCTCTCGCTCTCTATCTCTCTCTCTCTGTGTGTCTGACTGACTGTGTGTGTTTGTGTCTGTCTGTGTGTATGTGTTGGTCTCACTGTGTGTCTGACTGACTGTGTGTGTTTGTGTCTGACTGTGTGTGTGTGTGTTGGTCTCACTGTGTGTCTGACTGACTGTGTGTTTGTGTCTGACTGTGTGTGTGTGTTGGTCTCACTGTGTCTGAATGACTGTGTGTGTTTGTGTCTGAATGTGTGTGTGTGTTGGTCTCACTGTGTGTCTGACTGGCTGTGTTTGCTTGTGTGTGTGTGTGTGCTGATATGGTTACGGCCTATGTATTTAATTAGATAAATGCATTACATTACGTGTGTGTGTGTGCGTGTGTGTGTGTGTGTGTGTGTGTGTGTGTGTGTGTGTGTGTGTGTGTGTGTGTGTGTGTGTGTGTGTCAGGTGTACCACAAGCCCCTCACCGTTGCAGTTGGACTCTAACCGACCAATCATCAGCCAGGCCAGTGTCCATGTGATCCTCAGCCCCCTGGAGCCAATCATGACCCTCAACAGGTGAATATACAGGTGTGTGTGTGTGTGTGTCTGACTGAGTTTGCGTGTCTATTTTTATATTATCTTGTGTGTGTGTGTGATGGAGTATATTTGTGTGTGTGCTTGTGTGTGTCTGACTGTGTGCTTGTGTATATACCAGTGTGTGTGGGTTTTTATACCTGTGTGTGTGTGTGTGTGTGTGTGTGTGTGTGTGTGTGTGTGTGTGTGTGTGTGTGTGTGTGTGTGTGTGTGTGTGTGTGTGTGTGTGTGTGTGTGTGTGTGTGTGTGTGTGTTTATACCTGTCTGTAGTGGCAGCTTTCCAGCGGCCACTTCTGGGAGCGGATACACAGTCGGACAACCAAAATCACTTGTCAGAAGCTGTTTTCACATGGACGCTGCGGAAGGTTATGCTGAAGCCAAGCGCCTGCTCAAGCGACACTTTGGCAATGACTTTAGAATCACGACTGCCTATATGGAGAAGGCCTTAAACTGGACTGTAATCAGACCAGATGACGGAAAGGCAATTTACAGTTATGCATTATATTTAAGAAGTTGCTGTAATGCTGCCCAAAACCTTCAATACATGTCGGAACTTGACTTGCAATCCAACATGAAGCAAATAGTCTCCAAGCTCTCATACAAACTCAGAGAGAGATGGAGAACAGTGGTATGTGACATTATGGAACAAACACAACAGAGGCCTAAATTCAATGATCTCGTCAGATTAATTGAGAAACAGTCCCGAATATTGCAGGATCCGGTCTTTGGCGACATTCAAGACGTTCACAGAGAAGCAAAGGTGAGAGCACCTACAGTGAACCTTCCCTATAGAAAATCTGCCAGCAAGCAGAGCTTTCTCACTGCAGTTTCTCCAGTCACCACTAATGCTGTTGCAAAAGCCAATGTAAAAGAAAAGATAGATCAATTTAGAAATGTCACTCCTTTCAATGAAAGTTATGCCTTTTCCAAACCCTGTGTTTACTGTAAGAGAGAGCATGCAATGGAAAGATGTGAAGCAATGTCAAAACTCCCACACAAAGAGAAAATTGAATTTCTAAGGAACATAGATTTTGTTTTGCCTGTTTGACAAAGGACATCTCAGCAAAACATGTAAGAAACGCCTGACATGGCCCTCATGTGATAAGAAACACCCAACACTCTTACACATCGAAAACTGGCCAGCAGTGTATGTGTGTGTTTGTGTTTCTTTCTGTGTTTGTGTGTGTCTTTAACTTTGTGTGTGTGTGTGTGTGTTTGTCTGACTGTGTGTGTGTGTGTGTGTGTGTGTGTGTGTGTGTGTGTGTGTGTGTGTGTGTGCATGTGCGTGTGCGTGTGTGTGTGTGTGTGCGTGTACCTTGGCTCCTTTCTCAATGCCTGCCTGTAAAGGGTGCAGCAAGATGAGGAAGGAAGAAACACACAAAGAATCCAACCCAACAAGTCATTGATATCATTGAAGATATCATTTAAGATAAATGATTGAAGAAAACAACCCAATCTTTTATTGAAACGTAACCATTATAAAAACATTACATTACATATAGTATACTGGTCACTGTCTGTTTTCCCCTATTGCTTTTCTTAACCTTTATTGCTATAACATCATAAACAGTTTCAGACTTGTGGAGCATTTTCCATTGAGATCACATTGATGCGATCATAATAAACCACCCTGAGAAACAGAGACCAATCTATAATATTCTCTATTTTAACAAAAGCTCTTAATGACTGATACTAAACATGAGAAACCCTTTTAACAATGTGCAGCATGACATGAATTCTCCATTTGATATATTTAGTGTATACTATCATGGTAAAGAAAATTGCATTCTTCTCTGGAAATAAAATTGAGTCTAAACTCATTCAAAATAAACAGAATAAACAATTAAAAGCAGCAAAGATGGAATACAGGAAGAGAGTTGAGAAACTCTTTCTGGAGGGTAAGCCAAGAGATGCATGGCAAGGTGTCAAAACCCTAGCTGGCCTCCCCAGCTCTTCCCACCACCGGGGCAAAAGACTGCATTGACATGGCAGAGAACCTTAACCAGTTCTACTGCAGGTTTGAGAAATTGGACCAAACACAGGAGAGGGAGAAGCTAATGGAGGAGCTCACTGCTAGGATACCGGGCTATGTAAATCGGGAGCTGCAGCAGGCGGAGGTTGAGCTGGTGTTGAGAAGGATGAAGCCAAATAAAGCACCAGGGACAGACCAGATCTGTGGCCGCTTGCTGAAGGCCTGCAGCAACCAGCTTGCTGGTGTCTACTGCCACCTTTTTAACCGCTCACTGGCGGAACACTCTATTCCCTCAGTCGGGAAGATTTCCATCATATGCCCTGTGCCCAAAAAGAGTAAACCAACCTGTGATAATGACTATCGACCTGTGGCCTTAACATCCCTGGTCATGAAAGGCTTTGAGAGGCTAATTCTCACACAATTACAGGCAGAGGTCAGTAAGAATGCTGACCCGCTTCAGTTTGCGTACAAACGTCACAGAGGGGTAGACGACGCCACATTAACGCTGCTGCACAGAGCTTACACCCACCTTGAGAAGCCCAAGTCATTTCTGCGGCTGGCGTTCATTGACTTCTCAAGTGCCTTTAACACTGTGCAACCCCATCTAATGGGCAAAAACTTAGCCAGATGGATGTCAATCCCCACATCATGCTCTGGGTCCTCTCATTCCTGACAGACAGACAGACAGACACCAGAGAGTGAGAGTTAACGGCCACCTTAGCTCATCCAGAAGGATCTCTACAGGTGCTCCACAGGGCTCTTTCATCTCACCAGTTCTTTACACACTCTACACCAACTCATTAGATCAGTTAGAGTCCGAGCTGGCCACCTTTTTAGACTGGTGCAGGCGGAACTGCCTTGACCTCAACATCACCAAAACAAAATAACTAATTATAGACTTCCGTAAGGCCCCCTCCACCTTCCCCACTCTGACTGTTAACAACCAGCCGATAGAGAGGGTTGACACATACAGATACCTTGGGACAACAATCGATCACAAACTCAACTTCAAAACAAATACTGATGTCATCCACTCCCAGTGCCAGCAACGTCTCTTTTTCCATCGCAAACTCCGCAAACTCCAGGTCCACCAATCCGTTCTGACAGCATTCTACAGATGTTTCATTGAATCCATAATCACCTTTAACATCACCTCCTGGTTCGGAGCACTGTCCAACATCCATAGGAACCCACTAAACAGAATCATCAAACTGAGCAGCAAAATAATTGGACAACAGCAGGAATCCCTCATCAATATATACAACAAAAGGACTAAGCAAAAATCAACACAAATCACCCTTGACATCACACACACTCTACACAGCCAGTATTCCCTCTTACCCTCAGGCCGCAGATACAGAGCCCCTACAGTAAGGACAAACAGAGCCCTGTCAAGTTTTGTCCCGGCATCCATAAGACTCTCGAATGGTTTAACCCCTCCTTGAACTGTATCCTATTGTTTTAATACCTGGAGTCTTTTTAAATTATTTAATTATTTATCCTCCACTATGGAGGTAATAATACTATTTATTTTTTAGGCTTAGGCAAGGATTTTTATTTTTATTTTCTGCAGGGCTGATGGTGTATGTTTGCGAGTGTGTGCGTGTTTTTCTTTTGTTTATTGTATGTACTGTTGGGTATGGACACACCCTGCTGCTCCTCCACATCTGAAGTTCCTCACGGAAAAATAAAGTAATTTGAATTGAATTGAATTGAATAACAGTCTTTACATTAACTTTTAAATTGCAGCCTATTGTACGCTACGGCTAATTTTTTATATTGACTAAATCTTTAGCTTTAACATTGGTGTGTGTGTGTGTGTCGGTGTGTGTGTGAGTGTGTGCTGACCTTTGCCCGTATCTAAATACCTTGGGTGTAACATGATGAACCCAGCCCAATCCAGCCCAACGAGAAATTAAGAAAGAAAACAACCCTGCCTATTATAGACTCACACCCCACTACATAAATGTCTACCCTGACTCTGAGTATGCTTCTATTCATTAGGTTCATCAGTATCTTCATTAGTTTAGTTTATTTATTTAGCACACATTAACATTAATGGTGCAAGGAGAGAACGAAGCCCAATGGGCTTGTACAAGAGTTCCATCCCTGTCAATAATCACAATCAAATCATATTTTATTAGGCTAACAAATAGACTTTAGAAAATGAGGAAACAATGTACATAAATAATCAAAATAATCAAAATTATATGGAAAAGGATGTGATAAATACATGTCTTAGTTAGAGAGAAAAGAAAAATGTGGGGCCATGGAGAGGACAGGAGGTGGTGAGATGATTCATGAAAAGATAAGATGTTTTTAAGCTGCGGGTGGGATGATATGGATCTTAATAGGGGAGGTAAGACATTCCATAATGCAGGTCCTCTATAAGACATACTAAATTGATGATGTGATGTGCGGGAGAAGGGTGAAGATAGTTTGTTATTATTGCTGTGTCTAGTACGATGTGAATATGTTAAATTAGTGAGTATACAAAGTCTGAAAACTTTCAGGGAGATCTTGGTTTCTGCAAATAGGTGTCTCTCTGTTTTCCTCTGTCTGAACTTGTAGACATCAGCAGCCAATAGGAGGGTAGTCTAAGAGGAGTTAGAACTGGTAGGGGAACTGGTCCAACTGGTTGATTCACAGCATCATTTCCTTTTTTACTGAGTTGGACGGTTTGGTGTGACTCACTTCATTCCAGAAGGGAGAAGACTAAGGTACTGTACCCAACTCTGATCTGTGATTTATCATTTATATGCGTAACTTATATATCATATCAATAGGAAGAGTACGGTTTTACAGTAAACACGTACGGTTAAAAGTGTTAGTAAATTTCATGTAAGTGTTTGAACTGTAGCATAGTTGAAACCTCTCACTGTGTCTCGGTCTCTCTTTCCAACCCGGTATCACGCCAAAGCCTGAAATAGATACGTTGGTTAGTGATGCGCGGGTCGACCCGTGACCCGCGGACACCCGCGGGTTACCCGTGGGTCGGGCGGGTTTGGGTTTGATATTTATAAAATTGCGGGCGGGTTTGGGTCAAAGTCTGAAATCACTAATTCTCAATCAACGACCACCAGGAGGCAGCGTTCCACCTGCTTAATTGAATTGTTTTTCCCTATATGGTATCCGTAGTTGTTTTCACCGCCAAAACCTCTTAGAGATCTCCGATGAAGACATGGCTAACTTGATTAGAGAAAAGTTTAAAAAGGGCGATACAAAGGTTGTGACGAAGGTGGGCCATCTAAATGAATGGATAAGCACCAACAGGGGGCGAAACTTTCTCCGAGCATTTCGGGCAATGGTTATGTAGCCTATATTAATTCTTTATTATCTGAATGGGAAATGCAATATTTTAGGAAAGATTCACCCGGTCGGACCCCGAGGGCAGGTCCCCTCTTCCTGCCCTCGGGGTCCGACGGGGCCAAGTTTCGGTGCGGGGGTCCGAGTTAGGCCATAGAATAAGGTATTCAAATTTCAGGGCGGTAGGACCTTCCTATCTCAAAAACTTTTTCCACCACATTCTGAACCATTAGGTCTTGCAGGCAACACTTCTGAGGGGCTTTGTCCAAATGACAGTCCATTTGGGAAAACTTTTCTAGAACTCCAAATCTCGGATATGTCGTTCTCGGGGGCCCCGGGAAATGTGTGCAACCATTTTAGCATCCCTAGCTATCTCGAAAAGGCCGGAAATGGGGTGTGACCTCCAACAGTACAGTAAATGTACATATGACAGAGGTTAGTTTCTAGTCCCCATTTTTTGTGGGATGGAGGTGTACATTTGTGGCTTAAGGTGTGTAGACACAGCTGGCCTGTGGCCATGATTTTGAAGTCTGGGGTCAAAAGGAGCCGGCACCACACCGCTTATGAGATAACAAAAAGTTAATGTGTGTTTCTCTCATAACTTTTTGTCATTATTGAAGAGAGGCCTGATTCTCAGATATGCATGTTTGATGGCTAGGGTGTAGGTCTTGGAAGCACTTCGGGCCAAAATCTTGCAAGCGAGCCGCTGGGTGAGGTGCAACGAGATGGAGCACTTGCTGAGTCATTTCCTGTAGGGCTGGAGCCACAGGTTGAAGCGTATGCGTCCTTTGAGACCCCCTTTGATATATAAGAGACCCCAAGGCACAGCTTACTTTAATGTTCTCGACTCAGTCACCTATTGCCTCACTTCCTTTAGGGCTTCGGCCTCCTAATTGATCATGGTAGTATAATTGAATGCCCTCTTTCATATATATGATACCTCCACCACTGGGACGTGGCAACCATTCTCCCAATCCATATGAGGAGGGGGGAGGGGATGCTTGTGGACATTAGGGGTGTACACTAGACATAAATAGGAAGAAAACTCAGGAGAAGGAATGACCTCTCACAAATATTTATTTAATAAATTGTTTCAAATAACCCTGCCTCGTTAAATCAATGAGCTTGGTGTTTTGCTTTCAAAAATAGGTTACAGAAGAAGTCTAAACTGCAGAAAATAAAAACATCCAAGCTGCCTTTTAAGTATACCTCGGAATATCTGTCTATTTTTTAACCATCGGATCCTAGTTTACGACAAAAATAACACAATTGACGGCAGCTCCTTTGCAACGTGGTTTTTAGAGCCATGTAAGGATTAGAGGGGGTGGTCGATATCAACCACCATAGCAACCATGATGGTCAATTGACTGGATGCAGCCCCGTTGAAAAAAATAGAATGCACCCTACACACTCTTTATCTGCATTGGTTTGCATTTCGTTCTTTGGAGCACGGTTCATTTTATTTATTTATTTATTTTCAGTTTTTGAGGAGGTGCTTCAAAGATGCTAATTTTTCTGCAATAATCCAAAATCCAATGGAAAAACCTGTTGTCTTTTTGTCAAGGGAACCCAGGGCGACGCTCACTTCCGGGTTGGGCAACATACGTCAGCCCTCCACCACGCTATACTGTAAAAACACATGTTCAAGTTGAATGGTAATGCATGAATTTATTCTTTATTATGCCATAGTATTTATTTAAGGTGGGGGGGGGGTGGGGGGCATACAAGTCTTTTGGCCATGGTGGATCCAGATCTGTTCCGGAGCATTTCAGCACCCCGGGCAACAGCGCAGGGTTGCCAGGTCCTGCAAAAAACGTGCTGCCCACATACCGTTCAAAATCCAACCAAAATGTCCTAGAAGCAGCCCGAATAAAAAAGATATTCCATTTTGGCCAATGTTTTGAAAGTAATAATATTTGAGGGAATATTTTTTGTTGTTTTAGCAGCGAAATAGCAGACGTAATCCAGTGTTCACGAAAACGTACACTGTCAACGTATGCTTTTGTCGACTGGGTTGGCTCTCAGATATACGTGTTTCTAACAAGATGATATCATTAAAAGTTACATAAAGTAACGGTTTGATAACACAAATGCAGGAAACACGTGAGTTGCTAGTTTAGCGAAAGCAGCGTCCCTGGCAACCTGACGTCGTTGAAACATGCGAGCGAGCCGATAAAACCTTCCTAATAACTATAAAACTAAAGATCTGACATCACTGACTGAAGATTATGCAAGTAAAAAGCATATTTCTCGCTAGAAATGTTATTAGAAACACGTTTAACCGTGAATCAATCCTAAAATATTGCATTTCCCATTCAGATAATAAAGATTAATAAAGATCATACACATCACTGACTGAAGATTATTCAAGGAAAAGTACATTTCTGGATAGAAATGTCATTAGAAACACGTTTAATGGTGAATCTGTCCTAAAAATATTGCATTTCCCATTCAGATAATAAAGATTAATATAGGCTATGTAACAATTTCACCAAATGCTAGGAGAAAGTCTCGCCCCCTGTTGGTGCTATTCCTCCATTCATTTCGAATGGAGAAGAAAGCGTGTTCAGGGTCACGCTTTGGTCAGGCAAAGAGTGACCCTGAACCCGCCTTGCGATGTGGACCAACGTATCTATTTCACGCCTTGGCGTGATACCGGGTTGGCTCTGGAGATGGTGGGAGGGTGGGAATTGGATCAGTGTGTGGCCATTTGTGAGGCTCCTCTGCTGGGGAGAGATGGTATTACACCGTCCACTTCTGCCACCTAGTGGGGGCCAGTCTAATCATTCATTCATGATGACATATTTATTTATTTAATTACGCATTTATTCCACAATGCCACATTTATTTATTGAATGCCTAATTTATTTATTTATTGCCACATTTATTCATTAAATGCCACATTATTTTAATTAATACCACATTTATTCCATAATGCCACATTTATTTATTTATTTAATACCACATTTATTTCATACGCACGCACGCACGCACGCACGCACGCACGCACGCACGCACGCACGCACGCACGCACGCACGCACGCACGCACGCACGCACGCACGCACACACACACACACACACACACACACACACACACACACACACACACACACACACACACACACACACACACACACACACAAACAAAACGTGTTCGCACTGTAACGACTGCCAACTGCACTTTTTTTATCACAAACATTATGAAGCAAGCATCATGTCCCGAATAAAATCAATATCAGGGCAGCTGGGGCCTACCTTATTTGAAGAGAAGCTCACATCGACAGCCTTTCTTAGTCGCAAACAGGTTAATCTGCTGGCTTCAATGTCATTGAAGCCAGGTGATTTTTGGATGAGGTCCCGCTCAATAAAAACTAAAAATGTGCCGACTTTTCTAAGCCCACACAACATATCTATATGTATCTCCTGCGTTTTTGTGATTATTTGGTGCTGTTGCTTCTCCATTGCACCAAAATCAACCAAGTCTAAGTTTTAGTAATCATTATATTTTAATATTTTCATTAATTTAATAATGTTCTCATGTTTATTGTAAAAGATAGGGAGGGCTTAGCCCCACTAGCCCATTGATACAAGTCGTCCCTATGTATGAGTCTGTATGTGTTTGTGCGTGTATATCAGAGAGGAGGAGGATATGCATTCTTCTCTACAGAAATGTCCTGTCCGGTACTCTAATACAATCCACAGAAACAATATGGAGTTGTGTTTGTGTCCAGGACTTCAGTCTGCTATGGATGAGGATAGAGAGGAGGGGGGTCCTACCACTAAGACCACTTTGTCTGGGGAACATGGCTGCCAGAGCAAAGCTCAGAGGTAAGAAGAGAATCTCTCTGCCTGTGACTGTTGTCCATCTCAGGGTTCTGTAATATATCATGACTCCATCGTTGGTCTGAGGAACATCTGTGTGTGTGTGTTGTGTTGAAGCCCAGAGCAGCAGAAGAGAGCAGACTCCCCTGGACCCAGCTGTGTCTCCATGAAGAGTGACCCCTCTATGAAAGAACCGTCTATCTTTAAAGATGGAAATCAGTCTATTGGGAAGAGGTGAGGATTTAAACAGACGATGGAAACATACCAGTTGGTCTTATCAGTCTCTTCGATACTGAGGTCTATAAGTTAGGAAAAATATGTCTGTCTGTCTGTCTCTCTGTATAATTTGAGTGTGTTCTCTCCCCAGACAACCCCAGGAGAGGTCCAAGGTTACCAGTGCTCAGTCTGTACATCAGCAACAAACAATGCTGATCAAGGTGTGTACATTTATGGAAGCATATATGTAGCAAAATTCAAATGGCAATGCAATTTGGAATTACATTATGCATTTCACAATGCATTATGCAATTTTATAATGTAATTTGTAAATACGTTATTCAAAGTGTATTTTAAAATGCAAAGTGACAATGCAATCCTCAATTAAATTTGCAAAAGTTCTAACAATACAAATAGAATAACATTTTGTCAAATTCTTTGTGTTCCTTTATACAAATTGAAAAGCTATAGCGTCCCCGTGATTGCAATCCACTTCGCCACGCTCCGTGTGTTGCGACATTCAAATGACATTTCAATCCGCAAAACGGAATCCAAAACGGAATCCAAAGAGGGAATCCAAAGAGGAATCCAAAGAGGAATCCAAAAAGTCAATATGCAAAGTGGCAAACGTATCAGCCAATCAGCGTCTGGGCGGGAACTACGTCACTTGCTCGTAATTTCCTTGTTCACTTCTAGTTCGTAATGTCAGGTCCATTGGTCACCAATGGAGATTATTGATACGCTCCGAAGTTTGGCCGATGATGTGGAGAACAATCGTGTTGAAGACACAGATGCAGTAGATAGAGTGCGTGTTCTGGGAGATAGGATCGACGACTTATCCTCACGGGTACGTTTTGACGCCAGTGTGGTAAACACAAAGATTTCCAAAGTGCTACAGGCACTGGGTGCGAAACATAGGGTCGGGAGACCCACCGTCTCCACCCACTCCTCACCTACAAAGCTCTCCAGAACCTAGCCCCCAGTTACCTCTGGGACCTCCTCCAAGAATACACTCCCTCCCGCTCCCTCCGGTCAACCTCTGCTGGACTACTATGTATCCCCACATCACGACTCACTACAATGGGTGCCCGGTCATTCAGCTGTTCAGCACCCTGGCTCTGGAACTCCCTCCCCCCACACATAAAACAGTCTGACACAATAGAAAGTGACGTAGTTCCCGCTGGTGGCTGATACGTTTGCCACTTTGCATATTGACTTTTTGGATTCCTCTTTGGATTTCCTCTTTGGATTCCGTTTTGGATTCCGTTTTGCGGATTGAAATGTCATTTGAATATCGCAACACACGGAGCGTGGCAAAGTGGATTGCAATCACGGGGACGCTATAGCTTTTCAATTTGAATAAAGGAACTCAAAGAATTTGACAAAATGTTATTGTATTTTTATTGTTATAACTTTTGCAAATGTAATTGAGGATTGCATTGTCACTTTGCATATTAAAATACACTTTGAATAACGTATTTACAAATTACATTATGAAATTGCATAATGCATTGTCAATTGCATAACGTAATTACTTATTGAATTGCAAATTGCAAATTGCATTGCCATTTTGCTACATATATGCTTCCATATACATTTCCACCAAGACGGTTGACTTTAGCTCTGCATGAACATTAGAAAGCATCTCTTGTGGTGCTAGCCTGGCTAACATCAGACCTCATCTCAATCTACATTGAGATGAGGTCTGGGAACCACATACACATTTTCTCGTATTTGAGGTGTGGTTTACGATTTCCCAGAGACGTTTTTTGGGCAATCCGAATGTCTATCATATGAGTCTGTACGTAGCTCATAGCCAATCGTATAAATTATACCAGATGACGTATTTAGAGCGACAGAAATTCGATGAGGAAGAAGACGATGGGTGTGTTGCATAGACGTCGTCATCGTCTTGCCGACCCTCCCCGTTCTGTGATTGGTTCCCTATCTCAGGCAAAAATCGGATCCATGGAATCCAGGCTCCCTAGCAGCACGGAATGCAATTGTGCGCAAGGCAGCATGGGTATACCCAGGCTATTGAGGTGCTAATAATCTCCAGGCTTCCCTCTTTAGACCAGCGGGATGTGAATCTAGGACAGATGCTTCTGATGTCCTCAGTTAGTTCAGACAAAACTTTTCCTTGATGTTTGTTCTGTTCCAGAGGGCTGAGGAGAACGCACACGCCTTCCTGGACAAGGAGCTTAAGAAGCTCTGGAGGGATCTCTTCCCAGATTACCCACAATGCTCAGAGAGTCAGAGGGAGGAGGAGGAGGTGGATAGTAAGAACGAGGAGCAGAGGAGGCGCGCTATAGAGGGAGTGGTAGACATCACAAAGCTCTGCCTGATGGAGTTGAATCAGGAGGAACTGGTCGGCGGTAAGAGACTCTTATTTTGAAGTGCTTATTTCGAATGCCATACATACTTTGCTAAATAGTTTGTTATAATTTTTCCCATCTTCATCCCCGTAGTCACTATCACTAGAACTATTGTCAGCACTATTCCACTCTTCCCTTGCTTTCCTAATTCCTTCATAACAGTCTATAGCTGTGTTCGAAATCGTTCCCTATCATGGATGTAGTGCACTAAATAGGGTGCACGCCATTTTGTAGGGTGTTCGAATTCTCAGTGGTCCACCATATAGGGCACTATATAGTGAACTTAAAATAGGGTACATAGATGTACCCTACATGTTACTCCCGTATACCACAATGCAATGCGGTCGTGTTTTCCCGGAGGAGAAGAAGAAGCTGAATAACCGCAAAAACGAATACATTTAATGATGGAGTCTCCGGCTTTCGTTTAGAAATGTCAACAATTTATTTGGGATTTAACATAGAATATTTAACATTCAAAATGAATTAAACAAGGTAATGTAACATTCAACATCAATACAACCTCCAGCTTTCGTCGAGAGTGACCGGTTTGTTTACATGATGTTGGCGCATCTGTCTGCGTCACACAAATACCCGACGCATTTACTGACGCAAATGACGTTTAGAAATCTTAAGCGTAGTGTCCGAATTCTCGTTTGTTTGTTCCCTAAATAGTGCACTATATCATGGACACTATATAGGGAATAGTGAGTGAGTGGATAGGGAACGATTTCGAACACAGCTTATGTGTATGGGTGGGCCTTTCCCTCCCTGTGTGTCACAACCCTTATTTTCGCCATTTTGTGTGACCTCCCCTTTAATATCTACCGTGCCTGTTATCAATGGGTACAATCCTGTGTTATACGGCGGTGGCTGAGCCTTCGGGGGCAATGGCTCAGTTTTTCTCATCTTTATTTATTATTTCTCTAACTGACCTCTCCTCTTTTTGCCATCTCTCTCCCTCCTCTTGGAACAAGGCTAGTACTAACTTCTCCCTTTCCCTTTTTTCTAAAGCCGTTTCCCCGATTCTGTTAGCTTTGTAATTTCTTATCATTACCTCCATGTCCCGACACATCACTGCATCAAAAGTCCCTCCCACAGGCTATATAGTGCCTGATATTGCCGTACTCTTCTCCCATTTCTCAGAGATCTTTTTTATCTCTTCTTTGAGCAATGGACGGTCTCTACTCAAAATCTCTACTACTGTCGGTGCTGCAGCATTCTTCGAAGAAAGTAGTCCATCCGGGTCGCTTTTAACTCACTTTATTGTGAGTGTGTGTCGAACACGTGCTGAGCGAATCCCAGCTGATCAAAACTCTAACCCGCAAGCCCGAGCTACCAAGAGTTTCTGACCTCCAACCTCTTTGTCGAGATTGATCGGGTCAAGTGGGCGTGGCCTATATGAAGTGAGCGTGGCCTATGTGATGTATTAGCCTCGGCTTCTTCACCTATCTAAAGGTGCTGCCTTCTGTGGATGGATCAGCCTTCAGTTAGGTCTTGCTCCCCTTGTGGCTATGTACAGTATTTACGGCTTATATGTTCGGTCCTGCTTCCTAGTGGCTATGTGAGGGAAATACGGCTTGCGTGTTTGAATCTGGTTCCTAGAGGCTATGGGGGGGCAGCTTACGTTCTTAAAATACGTAACAGTGCCAAATTCATTTTTTGATGTAAAAACACTTATCAATGTAGTTTATCTACTAGTTCGTTTAATTGTATATTTCATCCCTGCCGTTTTAAATGTGTTCTCCTCTCCAGCGCTGGCTCTCTCCTCTATGCCGATTGGAATGTGCTGGGCAATATTTCATCCTGTTCCTAGGCCCCCACCCTCTGGCCCTCTCTGATCACAGTCTGAGTCAACGCAGCAGTGTCTTAATCCTAATTCTTTTTTTACACATTTACTTCAGAAAAAAATATTCTTCTCTGTTCGTCTAACCGTACGTCCACACCAGGAGCGACCAAAGCGTCAAAGACGCTTTGGTCGCTCACAAAGTTACGCTGCGGATATTTCTGTTCGCTTTGGTCGCTCAAGTCGCTCATGACGTACAATTCAATAATACAGACGCATTTAAAGGAGCCGTATGCTTTTAGTACAGACAGCCATATCAAAGAGTGATCTCTCCCATACACTTTGGCCATATTGCCGGGACGGTTTTGCTTGTTGGATAAAGTGCTTCGACAACAAGTAGGACAGTGATTCCCCCCAATATAAAAAAACTCATAAAATGTTGGCTAATTACAACCGAGAACAAAAAAACCTGCGTGCTGTAGTAGGCTAGTTAAAATATGTTTCACTGATCTGCAAATCATGATCTGCACTCATTCGTCGCACTCAAAACAAATAGACATTGGCGCACATGGCTAATTTGCATACGTGCACATGACTGGTTGGCTCAGCAAGGCAAATAATGGAACATAACTATCTATCTATCGAGGCCTATCTGTCTATCTATCTATCAACGTGTGTCTAGTTTTAATGTGATGTTTTGTGTGTATGTCCAGTCAGACTTGTTCTGTGTGGTCTTGTAGGCTACTGTCCTGTGTGGGCCGAACGGATTCCCGACGATTTGTGTCGTTTGGTATTAATAAAGACTTGACTAGGCTATATATCTATCTAGACTATTTAATTAACAATTATTCAGCTCAGGCTCCGTGAATAGTGGGGAATAGAGGGATAAAAGACAACAGATATATCCCTTGTCATTTATCCCTCGTCTTGTCGTGCTACACGCGATTGGTTTGTTAGATAGGTGGCATGGAGAGCAAATGAAGATGATTCCCGCTTAAATACGAACGTTCTAGATGTATAAATACTCCCGCTTATCATCACTTGGTATCCAAACCACTATGGCGTTTCAATCTCTGAACTGAAAAAGGGTTGGGTCGTACAACACCGGGTGCCCATTTACGGCGTATCCTGTGCCGTAAATGCACAGGATGTATCCTCGGTGAAGGACCTCGAAGTCTTCAAAATCGAGCACAATAAGGACTTCCTCTCCAAAATGCCCGACCAGCCACCTGTCAAGGGCTACTCTTGCGAGAACAACAACTCTCTCCTGGAATGGTGCTCTAGTGGAGCACTGCTGAGTGGTCGGATATGCTGATGGCTCTGTTAAAGACAAAATCCTAAAAAAGCAAAAAGAAAAAACTGAGTAGATGAGTAGTTTGCAAAGCATTGCCGATCATAAGATCCCTGTTTTTTTATTCTCACAAACGAAGCTATTCCCCATATAGTATGCCCGCCCACAGAATACATACTAGTTCTCCTTTTATGGTAAGGCCCTTCAGCCATGCATTCATTTGAGAAATATTTTCAACATTTTCAACACTTCCATAACAACAGACCCCTGTGACCAGCAATAAGCAGTATATATAAACAGAATAAATAAATCAACTGTGAATGGCTGTAGGAAGAATATGGAGTTGTGTTTGTGTCCAGGTCTCCAGTCTGCTACGGTTAAGGAGAGAGAGGAGGGGGGTCCTACCTCTAAGACCACTCTGCCTGGGGAACATGGCCGCCAGAGCAAAGTGAAGAAGTAAGAAGAGGATCTGTCTGTCTTTGACTGTTTAAGTGATGTGGTAGACATGGTGTGAATGAGAGGAGGGATGAGGCTGTTTTAATGATGTGGTTGACATGGTGTGAATGAGAGGGATAAGGCTGTTTTAATGATGTGGTTGGCATAGTGTGAATGAGAGGGAAAAGGCTGTTTTACTGATGTGGTTGACATGGTGTGAATGAGAGGAGGGATAAGGCTGTTTAAGTGATGTGGTCAACATGGTGTGAATAAGAGGAGGGATAAGGCTGTTTAAGTGATGTGGTTGACATGGTGTTAATGAGAGGAGGGATAAGGTTGTTTAAGTGATGTGGTTGACATGGTGTGATCCCGGTTCTTGTTTTTCTAGAAGAGTCCAGCTGAAGATAGCAGACTCCCCTGGACCCAGCTGTGTCTCCTTGAAGAGTGACTGCTCTATAGGGCAAACTGTTGACTTTAAAGATGGAAATCAGTCTGTTGAGAAGACGTGAGGATTTAATTAGTCACCTGTTGGAGATGGTGTGAATGAGAGGAGGGATAAAGCTGTTTTAGTGATGTGGTTGACATGGTGTGAATGAGAGGAGGGATAAGGTTGTTTAAGTGATGTTGTCGACATGGTGTGATCCTGGTTGTTGTTCTTCTAGAAGAGTCCAGCAGCTGAGAGCAGACTCCCCTGGATCCAGCTGTGTCTCCATGAAGAGTGACTGGTCTATGGATCATCCTCCTACCTTTAATGATCAACGCCCGTCCAGAGACGAGAGGTAGGAGTTTTAATGAGAGGAGGGATAAGGCTGTTTTAGTGACGTAGTTGACATGGTTTTAATGAGAGGAGGGATAAGGCTGTTTAAGTGATGTTGTTGACATGGTCTGATCCTGGTTGTTGTTCTTCTAGAAGAGTCCAGCAGCAGAGAGCAGACTCCCCTGGATCCAGCTGTGTCTCCATGAAGAGTGACTGGTCTATGGATCATCCTCCTACCTTTAATGATCGACGCCCATCCAGAGACGAGAGGTAGGAGTTTTAAACAGACGATGAAAACAGCCACGTGGGAACCAGGGGGTCAGAGGATGCCCCCCCCCCCTCCCCCGTTGCCACCCCCCAGTCTGAGAAAAAAATAAGAAAAGCAACGGTCTAAAGAAAGCTAAACGATATGCATTATTATTTTTATCTTATTTTGACTTATTATTTTTATTTATATTATTTATTCATATTATATTTTCATATCGTAAATAACAATTTTGCTTAAAATGCTACGGTTTCCGTAAATAAATGATTCCCCCTAACACCAATTACACGTCTTTCATTTGCACTAAAAACATCCCTGTGTCCTTTTAAGGTCCCGAACCCCCTCACATAATCATGACACATCGCACAACATCTAAGCACCTATTCAAATAACATGGGATTATCAATAAGACATAATTAGTGTCCATAAGAACGTTTATTCATCCATTGTTTATGGCCTGACGGGCCTCGGGAAACCCACCACTATGAGTGACGCCATGCGTGACTTTTAGTTTTTTGACATTCAAGTGCCCCAAATAATGAATACTGATATTTACAAGGTAGGAAAAATAAAATAGATCTAAAGTGTGTGTGTGTGTGTGTGTGTGTGTGTGTGTGTGTGTGTGTGTGTGTGTGTGTGTGTGTGTGTGTGTGTGTGTGTGCGTGTGTGCGTGTGTGCGTGTGTGCGTGTGTGCGTGCGTGCGTGCGTGCGTGCGTGCGTGCGTGTGTTCCACAGACATCCCTGCAAGAGTTCAAACGTTACTACTGCTCAGTCTGTACAGCAGCATCACACAGAGCTGATCAAGGTGTGTAAATGAACAAGATATTTGACTAAATCTCTAAATGAACATTAAATAGAATCTCCATCTGCTAATAGTCTCCAGGCACAAAGCCCTGCCTGATGGAGAGGAACCAGGAGGAACCAGCTGATACACTGTGGGGCGGTAAGAGACTCTTATTTTGAAAACAGAATGAATAATTATTTTGAAGCGAAGAAGAGGCTCTAATTTGTTCTGCTCACACTAAATGACATTTTCTGAGTTTTTTTACATCCATAACTGTTCAACGCCGAGATATCTTTCCTCGGGTTAGGGTAAGGGTATCAGGTTAAATGGTTTGATCCAGACATATAGGTCTATTGTGGAGGTATCACGTTAAATGGTTTTATCCTGATATGTAGGGTTATTGTGGGATATCAGGTTAAATGGTTTTATATGTAGGGACCCTAATCATGCTACTGCAAAGGTTTGGTGCTATTTTGAGCAATATTAGTGGGTCAAAAAATACGGATTGGAAGTGTTCGGCGCACAGCACCACAGTTAGCCATTTGGGCACTAAGCGTTGTTCCGGGCAAGCTCTATACTGGTTGATCAATGAAAAAAAAGGTCTGGGAGGCTTATCTGATCTGTTTTCATGCAGAACAAAATTGAAACCCCGGGTTCAATTTTGAATCTGTAACGCGCACTCCTTGTTATTACCAACTCCTTCAACCGAAGTTGAAAAGACACTAAATATCATGAAGTTCATAAAGTAAGGATAAATATTGACCTATTTCCACTGATTTCACCATCCACTATTGTTTTCTCTTTTAGGATCTGATGCTGTAGAGTGCCAACATAAATTCAAATCTCATATGAAGAAGATGTTCAGTTCTGTGTTTGAGGGAATTCCTATAGCAGGACAGTCAACAGGTCTGAATTACTTATACACAGAGATCTTCATCACAGAGAGAGGCAGTGGAGCGGTCAACCAGGAACATGAGGTCAGACTGATTGAAACAGCTTCCAGGAGACAGGCAAATGACGAAACACCCATCAGATGTGAGGACATCTTTAAACCCTTACCTGGACGAGATCGACCAATCAGAACAATATTGACAACTGGAGTAGCCGGCATTGGTAAAACCGTCTTAACACACAAGTTCACTCTGGAATGGGCTGAAGGCAAATCCAACCAGGACATACACTTTACATTTCTCCTCACTTTCAGAGAGCTGAATTTACTGAAAGGGAAAGAGGTTAGCTTGGAGGAACTTCTTCATCACTTCTTTATTGAGACCAAAGAAGCAGGAATCTGCAGATTCGACCGGTTCCAAGTTGTCTTTATCTTGGATGGTCTGGATGAGTGCCGACTGCCTCTGAACTTCCAGAAGACCTGGACTGATGTGACAAAGCCGACCTCAGTGGACGTGCTGCTGACAAACCTCATCAGGGGCGAACTGCTTCCCTCCGCTCGCATCTGGATAACCACACGCCCTGCGGCAGCCAATCAGATCCCTGCTGAGTGTGTTGACATGGTGACAGAGGTGAGAGGGTTCACCGACCCACAGAAGGAGGAGTACTTCAGGAAGAGATTCAGAGACGAGACGCTGGCCAGCACAATCATCTCCCACGTCAAGTTAACACGGAGCCTCCACATCATGTGTCACATCCCAATCTTCTGTTGTATCACTGCTACAGTCCTGGAAGACTTTTTCAAAAAATCCAAGAGAGGAGAAGAGATGCCTAAGACCGTGATTCAGATGTACATCCACTTCTTGAGGGTTCAGTCAAAACAGGGGGACGTGAAGTACCGTCCGAGTGCTGAAACCGATTGTATCTGGAGTACAGAGAGCAGGAAGATCATTGTTTCTCTGGGAAAACTGGCCTTTCACCAGCTGGATAAAGGCAACCTGATCTTCTATGAGGGAGACCTGGCAGAGTGTAGCATCGACATCAAAGCAGCCTCAGTGTACTCAGGTGTGTTCACCCAGATCTTTAAAGAGGAGTGTGGGCTGTACCAGGACAATGTGTTCTGCTTTGTCCATCTCAGCATCCAGGAGTTTCTGGCTGCCCTTTATGTCTTTATGTCCTTCATCGATACTGGCATCAATCTGCTCTCAGATGAATTATCCAGCAAAGATAAACTCTTCCTCCTCTACAAGAGTGCTGTGGACAAGGCCTTACAGAGTCAGAAAGGACATCTGGACTTGTTCCTCCGCTTCCTGCTGGGCCTCTCTCTGGAGACCAATCAGATTCTCCTACAAGGTCTGCTGGGACATGAAAAACAAAGATCACTGACCACTCAGATTAAAACAGTTCTGCTGCGACTGAGTAGCTCACAGGCCAATAAGCGAACAGTGTCTTACATTAAGGAGAAGATAAATGAAGATCTATCTTCAGAGAGATCCATCAATCTGTTCCACTGTCTGAATGAGCTGAACGACCGTTCTCTAGTGAAGGATATCCAAAAGTACCAGACATCAGGAAGTCTCTCCGGAAAATCTCTTTCCCCAGCTCAATGGTCTGGTCTGGTCTTCATCTTACTGACATCAGAAATGGAGCTGGATGTGTTTGACCTGAATAAATATTCAAAAGTTTCAGAAGCTGGTCTTTTCAGGCTGCTGCCAGTGATCAAAGCCTCCAAAACATCTCTGTAGGTTCAATTATAACATGTATTACAAAACACAGTACAAAATATAAATACAACTGGAATATAGATATAAAATAATATGCAAAAGATCTCTGTAGTTTCATAGCAACAGGTATTACTATTCTACTCAAAACAGAATAAACCTAGTAGTTATAATAATGTACAAAACATCTCTGTAGGTGTCCTATTAACGTATAATGTATTACAGTACACATAAGAGGATATTCAGAAACATAGAATATAGAAGTGGTATTAATTAAAAAAATATTTTCAATCCCAACTAAACAACTATTTTACATTGAATATATAATGAACATTTATGCATCTAATTATTTTGTATTTTTTGGTAAACTAATAACTTTCTTTATTATGGAATAACTTAAAGACATAGGTTATTTTAATCACATTTCCTGACATGTTCTTTTATTGTGTTGTCGAAGGCTGAATGGCTGTCAAATAACAGTGACATACTGTAAAGCTCTGGCCTCAGTTCTCAGCTCAGGCTCCTCTAGTCTGACGGAGCTGGACCTGAGTTACAATGATCTGCAAGATTCAGGAGTGAAGATGCTCTCTGTTGGACTTTGGAGTCCACACTGTACACTGGAATCTCTCAGGTCAGTTTTACTAATTGGTCAAACAGTTACACCACAAGGTTCAATATCAGAAGGCATTTAGCAGATTTACCTCCAGAAATGATACATCATAAATATATTGTTTTCATATGAATAACGCAACATATTTATATTTGTGTTGCCATGACAGTTTAGGTACATATTATTTTTTTTATTATTCATTTTATTATTCTTCGTTTATTAATGATAGTCTAAGGTGTATGTTGTCAAACATTCTTATTCTGATTATCATGTAGTCAGACAATAAAGTGGGGTTAAAAGTTGTATGGTAAAGTTTAATAACTGCCTATTTAAGTGAAGTATAATGATAAATTTTGTCTGATAATTTAACATCTGTGTGAAATATATCTCTTGATATTTTAAGATCCAGGTTATTCATAGTATTTGTTATTTCATGCATTTAAAGATACTGGATACAATTCTATTAAGGTATTATTGTAGCAAAAGTCTTTACCAATGCGTAAACTAAAGTCACAAATGTGTAACAGTAAATTTGTAGTCATCAATATTTAATTTGCATGTGCACACTAAAGTAAAAAATGTGTAACAGCAAATTTGAAGTTGTAAATATTTTTTCTCCAATTGTAAACACAAAATAGGGGCTACGAGTTCACATGTCCTTTGTTACAAATCCTATCCGGTGCATCACAACTTCAAAGAGTCGTGCACTTGACATTTTTGCTACAATCATTGCAGCGTAGTTGGTGCAAAACACATTCACACACCCGCGTTTCATAATCTGAGAACATGCACAAAATGTGTGCATTCGTAAACTCAAATGTGAACTAATAATAAGTTGCACATCTGTGAAATATTTCCTAACAAATTAAATTATATAGATCGCTATGTTCAACGATGTCCATCGATACAACTTCTAGAATCGGCTGCTATGAATCTCAGCTGTTTTTTCCTCCGGATACTTTTGCAACATGTCTATGTGGTACCAGTGTAGCAAAAGAGATTTGTATCTGTATGACCCAGAGCGTCCGTGGGCGGGACAAAATTGCGGCATTAACCAATGAAAGTCACCGGCAGGGGGTGCATTTTTCAAACTACACTAGGACCATCCAAGCAAATTCTACCTTTCTGGAGTTTTGAAAGTAGAGAAGAGGGCATCCTACACGATGGAGTTGGGTATCTTTCATTGTATCAAATTAAATCACTTAGTTCAACTGAATTCCCCCCAAATTATGGCATTAACATGCCGCAAGTTTCCTTTAATATATTCTAATGGTCTGCTTGGATGGTCCCAGTGTAGTTTGAAAAATGACTTTCATTGGATAATGCCGCAATTTTGTCCCGCCCACGGACGGTCTGCGTCATACGGATACAAATCACTTTTGCTACACTTGACCCACATAGACGTGTTACAAAAGTATCTGCAAAAGAAACAACAGCTGAGACTCGTAGCAGCATATTCAAGTAGTTGTATCGATGGACTTGTGCTCGCTCGTTAAAATGCATATTGACAACATGGTCTCGCAGGAATCCGTGAAATGACTACGGTCGGACGCTTAACTCGTAATCCGTGGCCACATCACGGAAACACGCCGATATCCGTGTGTGTGCCACGGAATAACAGTGTCATTTACTTGCATTGGAGCAAATTCCGTGGCCACATCACGGACATATGAAGTGATTCCGTCAGACCACCGCGGATTTTGAGTTAAGTCCCCGCTGTGGTCCAATGTGGCACACACACAGATTGAAACGGGAGCACACACACAGATTGAAATGGGAATCTGTGTGTGTGCCACGGAATATCATTGTCATTTACTTGCATTGGAGCAACTTCCGTGGACACATCACGGAAATCGGCGTGTTTCCGTGATGTGTCCAAGGATTTCGAGTTAAGCGTCCGACCGTAGTCATTTCACGGATTCCTGTGAGACCAGGTTGCATATTGAACAAAGCAATAATTTAAGTGTTTCAGTGAGACCACCCCGGGTTTTGAGTTAAGCCCCCGTGGTCGACTCGCTCGTTGAAACGGGGATCCGTGTGTGAGCCACGGAACATCAGCGTCATTAACTTGCATTGGAGCGAATTCCGTGGCCACATCACGGAAATCGGCGTGTTTCCGTGATGTGTCCAAGGATTTCGAGTTAAGCGTCCGACCGTAGTCATTTCACGGATTCCTGTGAGACCAGGTTGCATATTGAACATAGCGATATATATAATTCATTTGTGAAGGAATATTTCACAGATGTGCAACTTCTGATGCATTAGTTAATATTTGGGTTCACGAATGCACACATTTTGTGCATTCAGATAATGAAACACGGGTGTTTGAATGTGTTTTGCACCAACTGCGCTGGAATGATTGTAGCAAAAGTGTCAAGTGCATGACTCTTTGAAGTTGTGATGCACAGGATAGGAATTGTGCACCTGTAACAAAGGACTTGTGAACTCATAGCCCCTATTTTGTGTTTACAATGGGAGAAAAAATATTTACAACTTCAAATTTACTGTTACACATTTGTGACTTTAGTTTACGCATGCTAAAGACTTTTGCTACAATAATACCTTCATACAATCCTCCTAACATTTTATCACAGTTCGTAACAGGTTGTTTTTATCTCATGTGTAAAGGCTGAATGGCTGTCATCTGTCAGAGAGCTGCTGTGAAGCTCTGGCCTTAGTAATCAGCTCCCACTCCTCTAGTCTGAGAGAGCTGGACTTGAGTACCAATGAACTGCAGGATTCAGGAGTGAAGCTGCTCTCTGTTGGACTTGGGAGTACGTACTGTACACTGGAAACTCTCAGGTCCGTTTTTCTCAATGGTCAAACAATTACACCAAGCTTTAATATCAGAAGACATTTACCAGATATATATCCAGAAAGGTTAGGGCATGAATATATTGTTTTCATAAGAATAACTCAACATATTTATATTTGTATTGTCATGACAGTTTAGTTACACATTATATTCTTAGTTTGTTAATGATGGTTTAAGGAATATGTTATGTAACATTCCTATTCTGATAATCGTCTTGTCAAACAGTAAGCTGGGGTTTAGAGTTGTTTAGTACAGTTAATTAAATGCCTTTTCATAAAACTGTGTTTTAAGTAAATTATAATGACAACATTCGTTTGATAATTTAACATTTGTGTGCCATCCAACTCCATATATTTAAAGATCCTGGTTATTTAACATTATTTATTATTTAATTTATATAAAAAGACTGTTTACAATTCTTCTTACCTTCAATAACAGTACAAAACATGTTCTTTTTATTTTGTGTGAGCAGGCTAGATGGCTGTCATCTGTCAAAGAGATGCTGTGAAGCTCTGGCCTCAGTTCTCAGCTCCAACTCCTCTAGTCTGAGAGAGCTGGACCTGAGTAACAATGATCTGAAGGATTCAGGAGTGCAGCTGCTTTCTGCTGGACTGGGGAGTCCACAATGTACACTGGAATCTCTCAGGTCAGTTTTTGGCCTCTTCTTCAAACTGGTTATTAGGGGTCGGCTTAGCTCGGGAGGTAGAGCTGTCTTGTAACCGAAAGGTTGCTAGTTCGATCCCCGGTGTTGATGTGTCCCTGAGCAAGACATTTAACCCTACCTGACGAGCTGGATGTCGCCTTGCATGGTTGACTCTGCCGTTTGTCAATGTGTGTATTAACCGCTGTAAGTCGCTTTGGATAAAAGCGTCTGCTAAATGCCCTAATTGTAATTGTAATTGGTTATTCTAGCTTCCAGTAAGTGCTGCTCATGCCCGATGCATTTCTGTTAATCTTTTCCCTGCTGACATAACACTACCCGGTTCTACAAAATGTTATAACTTGTGAAGAAACGGTCTGAGCGTGCACAACGCAGAAGACTTCTCCTGACTCTAACCGAACATTATCACATCTGAGTTGTAGCTATTGAGAAAGGAGCATTTGTTTAAGATCCTGTCACATCCAAGTGAAGGAAATTCTGCTGTCTGTGATGATAAAATCTCCCCACTTCCTCTTCCTGTTCTCGGACAGGGTGACACCACTTTATCTCCATAGAGTATCAATAAAGCTTTTATTTTTCCCTCCAAATGAAATTAATACACTTTATAAATGTGGTTACTTTAGTACGAACTGTGCGTGTGCGTGTGTGTGTGTGTGCAGGATGTCTGGCTGCCGGATCACACAGGAAGGCTGTGCTTCTCTCTACAATGCTCTGATCTCCAACCCCTCCCATCTGAGAGTGCTGGACCTGAGCTACAATCACCCAAGAGTCTCTGGAGCTAAGCTACTGCAGAATCAAGGCTGTAGACTGGACATTCTCAGGTATGGATAGGGTAGTTCACAACTCAGGGACTTAGGGCCCTATTTTAACGGTCTGAAACGCAAGTGGGAAGCGCAAAGCGCAAGTAGCTTTGTGGGCGGTTCTACGGCGCCATCGCTATTTTACAGGCGGATAAATGACACATGTGTCAAATCACAATGACACAAGTGACAAAAGGGTTGGTCTGAAGCAGCCTAATTACCCGGAGGTGTGGTTTGGGCGTAACGTGCAATGAACCAATCAGAGCGTTTTCTCGCATCCCCTTTAAGAGCGATCGGCGCTTGTTCCATGGGGGATTGCTATTATGATGGCGGATTTGCCAGGCGGACGCCAAGAAAGGTTCAGAGGAGCAAGAAAATAATTAATTTTTCGGCTAAATCTCCTTCAAATCTTTGCAACTTTTCATTATTCATTTTGTATTATTTTTTTAATTTACGCCTACGAACATTTGGACAAGTTGAATAAAAAATGTTTCAAGGACATTACGATGTTTTGGGCTCACTTTCTCTGAATCACAAGGCTATGAATGCATGGTAATAATTGTACAATGTAGCTAAACAATAGAGCGGAGATGTCATTAGTTTGCGTACCTCACTATATACGATGCAGCTCCTCTGACAGATGAGCTCTCCTCTCCCGTGCTGCTGCTGGGGCATTTGGACGTAATGGCATCGGCACTTGCAGTTCAGCATCACGTCTCCTTAAGTCCTCTAATCTATCCTCATTAATGTCATCGACACATCCATGATTCATGGCAATGTTGTGTAAAACACAACATGCCACAAAGAATGCTGCGACTTTTTGAGGACCATACTGTAAAGTACCACCTGACCTATCCAAACACCTGAAGCGCATTTTCAGTATTCCGAATGTACGTTCAATTACAATGCGTGTTTGTGTGTGTTTCCTGTTGAATACAATTTCGCGCACTGTTGCTGGCATAAGAAATGGGGTCATGAGCCACGTCTTCAACGGATAGCCGTTGTCCCCTAACAGCCACCCATCCAAGGGAGGATTCCCCTTGAATACGGCAGGAATGGTTGAGTTTGCCAATATGAAAGAGTCATGGCTTGAGTCAGGCCCCCCCCCGGCGTCTGATCCTCGGTCCCAAGACGTATTCCATTCCACTGTGCAATAGAAAAATTATGAGCAACCTCAACTTAACTGGTATGCAGAGTAAGGTTATAAATGGACTTACAGAAGGTGATTTCGCAGTCTTCAGAATTGTGGTTCCTGATTCTTGATGGACTACCCACTTTGACAGGTGTCCTTATATAGCCTACATATGTCTCTTGCCACTATTGGTCAACCAGGTTAATTTGATCCGTCATTACGCCTGCTACAATTCGCGTGAATAATTTGGGTATTCAATTCAAATTACTTTATTTTTTCCGAACTTCAGAACTTCAGATGTGGAGGAGCAGCAGGGTGTGTCCATACCCAACAGTACATACAATAAACAAAATAAAAAACACGCACACACTCGCAAACATACACCATCAGCCCTGCAGAAAATAAAAATAAAAATCCTTGCCTAAGCCTAATAAATAAATAGTATTATTACCTCCATAGTGGAGGATAAATACAGAAATAATTTAAAAAGATTCCAGGTATTAAAACAAGAGGATACAGTTCAAGGAGGTGTTCAACCATTCAAGAGTCTTATGGATGCCGGGACAAAACTTGACAGGGCTCTGTTTGTCCTTACTGTAGGGGCTCTGTATCTGGGGCCTGAGGGTAAGAGGGAATACTGGCTGTGTAGAGTGTGTGTGATGTTGAGGGTGATTTTTGCTTAGTCCTTTTGTTGTATATATTGATGAGGGATTCCTGCTGTTGTCCAATTATTTTGCTGCTCAGTTTGATGATTCTGTTTAGTGGGTTCCTATGGATGTTGGACAGTGCTCCGAACCAGGAGGTGATGTTAAAGGTGATTATGGATTCAATGAAACATCTGTAGAATGCTGTCAGAACGGATTGGTGGACCTGGAGTTTGCGGAGTTTACGAAGGAAAAAGAGACGTTGCTGGCACTTGGAGTGGATGATATCAGTATTTGTTTTGAAGTTGAGTTTGTGTTCGATTGTTGTCCCAAGGTATCTGTATGTGTCAACCCTCTCTATCGGCTGGTTGTTAACAGTCAGAGTGGGGAAGGTGGAGGGGGCCTTATGGAAGTCTATAATTAGTTATTTTGTTTTGGCGATGTTGAGGTCAAGGCAGTTCCGCCTGCACCAGTCTAAAAAGGTGGCCAGCTCGGACTCTAACTGATCTAATGAGTTGGTGGAGTCCAAGATGACAGTGTCGTCAGAATACTTGATGTATGTGATGTCTGGGTTTGTGCTTCTGCAGTCGTTGGTGTAGAGTGTATAAAGAACTGGTGAGATGACAGAGCCCTGTGGAGCACCTGTAGAGATCCTTCTGGATGAGCTAAGGTGGCCGTTAACTCTCACTCTCTGGTGTCTGTCTGTCAGGAATGAGAAGACCCAGAGTATGAGGTGGCGATTGACATCCATCTGGCTTAGTTTTTGTCCCATTAGATGGGGTTCCACAGTGTTAAAGGCACTTGAGAAGTCTATGAACACCAGCCGCAGAAATGACTTGGGCTTCTCAAGGTGGGTGTAAGCTCTGTGCAGCAGCGTTAGTGTGGCGTTGTCTACCCCTCTGTGACGTTTGTACGCAAACTGAAGCGGGTCAGCATACTTACTGACCTCTGCCTGTAATTGTGTGAGAATTAGCCTCTCAAAGCCTTTCATGACCAGGGATGTTAAGGCCACAGGTCGATAGTCATTATCACAGGTTGGTTTACTCTTTTTGGGCACAGGGCATATGATGGAAGTCTTCCAGACTGAGGGAATAGAGTGTTCCGCCAGTGAGCGGTTAAAAAGGTGGCAGTAGACACCAGCAAGCTGGTTGCTGCAGGCCTTCAGCAAGCGGCCACAGATCTGGTCTGGCCCTGGTGCTTTATTTGGCTTCATCCTTCTCAACACCAGCTCAACCTCCGCCTGCTGCAGCTCCCGATTTACATAGCCCGGTATCCTAGCAGTGAGCTCCTCCATTAGCTTCTCCCTCTTCTGTGTTTGGTCCAATTTCTCAAACCTGCAGTAGAATGGTTAAGGTTCTCTGCCATGTCAATGCAGTCTTTTGCCCCGGTGGTGGGAAGAGCTGAGTTGTTAATGGGGAGGCCAGCTAGGGTTTTGACACCTTGCCATGCATCTCTTGGCTTACCCTCCAGAAAGAGTTTCTCAACTCTCTTCCTGTATTCCATCTTTGCTGCTTTTAATTGTTTATTCCGGTTTTTTTTAATGAGTTTAGACCCAATTTTATTTCCAGAGAAGAATGCAATTTTCTTTTCATTCAGTGTTGATTTCAGGGCATTTGTAATCCAAGGCTTGTTGTTAGAAAAAACCTTAACAGTCTTAGTAGGGACAACCATTGCCTCACAGAAAGTTATGTAGTCAGTTACCACATCAGTAGCCTCTTCTAGGCTGTTACCCTGCGTTAGCACCTCCCACTCAGTGCACTCGAAGCAGGCCTGAAGAGTGTCAATTGCAGCAGAATCACACTTTTTCACCTGCTTCTTTATAACACCCTCCCTTTGAAGCTTTGTGCGATAAGCGGGGATAAGATGGACAACGTTATGGTCCGCAGTACTGAGAGGAGGTTTTCTAAATGCCTTGTATGCGTTCTTTACATTACCATAACAGAGGTCAATTGTTTTATCGCCTCTGGTAGTGCATGTAACATATTGTTGGTAAGTAGGAAGTATTTTATTGAGTCTACAGGCATTAAAATCCCAGAGGATGAGAACAGGTGAGTCAGTGGATGCGCATTCAATTTTCTGGACACGTGCAGCTATAGCCTCAGATGCGCATGTGACGTTGCCTGACGGAGGAATGTAAACAAGCAATAGGGACAATTGACTCAACTCACGAGGTAAATATTTGAGTCGAAATGACACGGCAAGCAGCTCTAAGTCAGGTGTGCAGCAAGAGTCCTTCACAACAGCAGTTCTTCTCCATTCCTGATTTACGTAGACACAGAGCCCGCCCCGTGCCTTTTCAGGCTACTCACAGTGTCCCGGTCCAGTCTGAGCGGAGTTCCGAATCCGTCAATTGAGAGCTCTGAGTCTGCGATGTTATTATCCGACTGTACGCCCATTGGCAAGCTATGTTCGCATGCAGTTCATCCAACTTATTCCGTAATGAGCGAACATTGGCAAGTACAATGGAGGGGAGCGGTGGGCATTTCGATGTGCCGGTGAGTCGTTTCAGCCTCTGCCTTACTCCTCCTCTCCTACCCCGCTTCCTTCTCGAAGTATCCCACCGACAATCGTGGTTGGGGCTATATCGTCTCAGGGTAAATGTGTACGCTAGATTTATGCCTATTTATTTTATCTTTATGGACACCACAATGATTTTCCTTGTGTGGTAATATTTTATTTTCCTTCTAATTATGTATGGTTTGCAAAAATGGGAACTGCTATCCGTGTAGATAAGAGAAGCAAAGTGTATGCGCGAGGTGCACAAGCAATCCGTATGCATCGCATGCGCATGTATGCATGCGCCCTTAAAATAGCATCTGAACAACGCGCCACTGACTTTAAACCAGGTATTTCCTGGTCAGTAGCGCAATGGTATTCAGAAACGGCAAAATACCGTTCGCGCCAGAACACGCCTCCTCCTTCCGCCGAACCGCCCCTTGGGGCGCATGATCAATCCCTAATTTACCGGCGAGTGGCGGTGGTTGGAAAAGAACGCTCTGCGCCAGTTGTAAACTAGCAACAACACATGCGCCAGTGACTAAGTCACTTGCGCCGGATGCAAGATAGGGCCCTTAGTCTCCTACAAAGATTCAAGCCACTGCTAGATGAAGTGGTTTGAAAAGGCAGCTGTAACTCATGTTGTGTAGAACGTGATGAGACAGCAGATGTTAAGGGTGAATGTTTCAACATGCTGCTCTCACTTTGTTTCCCCCCCAGTGTGGAGCACGGTGGAGACTGCAGGCTGAGACCAGCTCTAAAGAAGTGTAAGTGTCTGTTTAGTTAGATTTATCAAGACACAAATATATGTATGTATTTATACATGTATGTATTTATTTATACATGTATGCATACATGTTTACATAAATACATGCATGTATATATGTATACATGTATGCATATATGGTGACATATATGTATGTATATATGTAGAAATGTATACATATATATATATATATATATATATATATATATATATATATATATATATATGTATAAATACATACATATATTTGTGTCTTGATAAATGTGTGTGCATGTATATACACCTACCATAAGCTAATTTCCAGCCTGCATGTTTACTTATGTATGTTTATTTGTAGGTACTATGTACATGTATCTAGTAGTACATGTCTTTGTATGTAAAGTATATATGTATGAGTACATGTCTCCATATATAGTATGCATGTAGAGTACATGTCTATGTATATATAATGTGTATTATAGCTTAGAGAATCTCAAACAGATGATCCCGCTACAGTACCCATCACATGATATATATTTGTCTTTCTATGTTAATGTTTGAAAAACAAAGAGCGATCAAAAAAAGAGTCTGCAAGAGAATAAAAAGAAGAATGCAGGAGAACAGTAGTAGTGATGATGAGGATGAATGAGGAGGAATGGTTCAGCGTCTAATCATGTCTTATTCTCCTATCAGATGCCTGTGAACTCACACTAAACCCAAAATCAGCCCACAGACAACTCGATCTGCGTAAGGACAACAGAAAGGTGATGTGGATTGCAGAGGCCAAGTCCTCGAGGTATTTCCAATGCAAAGAGAGATTTGACTCCTGGAACCAGGTGTTGGGTAGAGAGGCTCTGACTGGCCGCTGTTACTGGGAGATGAAGTGGAAAGGAAACGTTGATATAGGAGTGACATACAGTGGAATCAAAAGGAAAGGACGGCTTAGTGACAGTGCGCTTGGAGCGAACAACAAGTCCTGGAATCTTTTGTGTCAAGATAGATGTTACTCTGCCTGGTACAACAACTGCAGTACAGTCTTTGCTCTCCCCCCTGCTGGCTCTATCATAGTAGGAGTGTATCTGGACCGGCCTGCTGGCACTCTGTCCTTCTACAGAGTGTTCCACGATGGAGGAGGGTCCTCAGACACACTGACACACATCCACACCTTCCAGGCTTCCTTCACCGAGGAGGATCTCCTCCTTGGGGTTGGGTTAGGGGTTGATTCTTCAGCATCTTTGTGTCGGTTGTAAAAACAACGGGCGGATGGGCGGGCGGGCACATAAAGTCTCTCTCAAGGTTTCCGCGGGGTTGTTAAAGGTATTAAAAGGTAGTAAATTAAATTAGCCCAAATTAAGGCCATTAAAAAGTATTAAAAAGTAATAAACGTCATCTGACGAGGTATTACATTTCCAACAAGGCCTATGAGTTTCTCAATTGGTGTTATTTACGTGCAGTGCAAATCCACGCAATTTCTAAAACTTGCATGGATTTATTTTTATGTTGCGAGTAGGACCTGAGAGATATCAATGATGTCACGTGGTGCGTGCGCTGAAACAAACTGGATAGACCGTTTTAGACGGGCTGCGACGTTCTAAAACTGGGCAGTTCACACTGCTGCAACGGGCGGCGACGTCAAGGTGGTTTATACCCACTTCGCGAGTTCGCTTCTGTTAGTTCAAAGTCATTTGAAAGAATGGGGAAATGTACATTTTCTGACCTCTGGCTAGAGGAATCGATCTTTAAAGAATGATCGCAAAAAGAACATTTGTTTGACCGGTTGCCACGGTTATCTCCGTGTGGATAATTTGCAGTTGCGGTGTTAATTAGCACTGTTGTCAGCTTACTGTTACATTAAATTGTAATCAGAAAACGCGGTTATATGCTATAGACCCTATAGTATCTGGGGTATAAAGGCTGGGACGAATTTTGAATTATAAATATAACGTTAGCTCTCTAGCTCAGCTGAGTAAAATACCTCCCAAGTCGTAGCTAAGATCCATCCTATTTATTTGAAAACCTTTATATTTGGATTGTAAAACGCATGAAAATATAAATGAATGATCTTAATTCCTTTTCTTTGGCAAGTGACCGGTATAAGCGTGATAATGCCCTTCGAGGTGTCAAAAACCTGTTTGATCGATCATAATTAAAGGGGACTACTTTTTGAGGGAGATTAACTCAAACAGAGTATACATTTAATAAGATTAAGAAAAAGCATGATCAGGGAAGTATTTGAATTGTTTCATTATGTTGGCAATTAAGAAGTGGAATACATGGGATAATCAGTCTTATTAAAACGGTTTGTGCAACCAACCGCACAACAAGACATGATTGCGGCTCTTGTCGCTCTCGTCTCTTTCTGCATATGACAGGCTTGTAGAGCGGGGAGCGACGTAGACTGATAATCCCTCGATAGAAAGTACACTGGTGTGAATTTGCGCTACGGTATGGATTTTGACGTTACCGTGAGACCGGTGTGACCGGTAGGCAGCCGCGTTTACATGGACACTTCTGATCCGATTAGAAGTGGAAGAACAGCTCAATCGGAATAAAAAATTCTCATATGCAGTATACGGCTCAATCGGAATACAATTCTCTGATCGGAATAGGATTCCATGCGAAATAGAAGAAGTGGTGTCGTCCGCTCTAGTCAACATGTATATTCCGATTGGTTTGGGGTGGGTTCGGCTACTTTTTAACTTAGAGAAATGGTATCAGCAGCTGCTGTATTTCGCAATTGGTCAGTCAGTACTTTTATGCATACTGAACTTTTTTTGCCTGATTCACGTCTTACTTCTTCTCACTCCGTAAGTGTGGTAACTTATCAACCCCAGCGTGTCCGGTTTCTAAGCGAAGTCAACGTCTCAGGTGGACTATTTCTCTGCTCTTTTGGCAAGGAGCCGTGTAATAATGTATAGAACGTCGCCGGTCATTATCGAAAAGAATACCCTTCAGGGCGAAGCAAGACACCTCCGCTTTGCATCGAGGTCCGGTTCGCCCTGTCTGGAGTTATTTACCCGATAATGACCGGCGTTCTGTACTATAACATTATCCCTTACATATATCATATAAGTCCAGACCAACAGAACGGTTGTGTGCGAGAGATATACGAACGTAAGCTTACCACTTTTGTAAATGCCATAGGCCTATAGTACATTCGGATTGCATGATAGGAATAGATCTATTCCGATTAGAAATCGATTCGGATAAGAAGTGGCCATGTTAACACGGCTAGTGTTGTGTGTACCACAGTACTACGCGGTACTATTTCATGCAAAACCTTAACACTGTAATAACAATATTAACGAGGTAATTATAACTTAACTTCAACACTGGACACAAAAACTCTCCCTCTCTGACACTCTCTGTCTATGTCTACTTTGTGACCTATTGATTAAAAACTAGGGACTAAGTCCCGTTGGGACATCTTGATTAATCCAACTCCTATGGTCTCTCTCTTGAAGTCGTGCTGGTATTAAAAAATATGGTGAAGGTATTAAAAATGGTATTAAAAGGTAGTAAATTCAACTTAAGAATTTCTGTATGAACCCCCTCTCTCTCTCTCTCTCTCTCTCTCTCTCTCTCTCTCTCTCTCTCTCTCTCTCTCACTCTCTCTCACTCTCACTCACTCACTCACTCACTCACTCACTCACTCACTCACTCACTCACTCACTCACTCACTCACTCACTCACTCACTCACTCACTCACTCACTCACTCACTCACTCACTCACTCACACACACACACACACACACACACACACAGTTTTTGCATTAGAGGATGGGTGGCTTTTGATGAAAGGGCTTTGGAGGCCTGAGAGGACTCTCAGTTATAGTCTCTCACTCTCTATTTTTCTCTCTCTGTCCCTCTCTTTTCTCTCTCTATCCCTCTCACTCTCTTTCTATCTCTTTCTGTCTCTCTCTTTTTCTCTCTATCCCTCTCACTCTCTTTCTTTCACTTTCTGTCTCTTTGTTTCTCTCTATCTATCTCTCGTTATCTCTGTCAGCTAGTTTTTATTGTTTTAGTCCTTAATTTTCTGTTGTATTTGTTAATAAAGCATAATTGTAATAAACAACTCAGTGGATCCCACTTAATGTTCTTGTGTGTTCAGCCGATGATCTTCCTCGTTTTATTAGTAAATAATGCTTCCATAAGTGCCTTAAGAATAATAATATTTTAATCAGAAATTATAAATAAACCAACAAATACTTTTCAGATGTTATTCTGTAGTACAAAGTGAGGTTGAAATTTTATTTTAATGGAGCCACATAGATTGAGCCATAAAGAAATGTTAAAGGGGAACTATGCAACTTTTTCAGCTTAATTTACCTTAATATAACAGGTTAAGAGTCATTGTGTTGGTTCTATGACACTTTATGGGTCAATCGGTCGCTGTTTCGACTCCCCCTTGTGCATCTGGGCGGAGAAAGGGAATATGCCAGTTTCTGCCGGCGACCCGCCTCCCACTCTCGCGGGAGTCTCGGGTCTCGCGAAGTAACTAATTGCTTTTTGGCACTACAGACCCACAAACACGGAACCGGCTCGATATAACCTCAAGTAGTGAAGCGATTGTAACTTCCATCATAGATCAGCCGACTTAAGAGAGACAGAGAAACCCAATGTGGGAGGAACAGAAGAAAAGAAAAGGGAGACTGGCCGACAGAGAGACCAGATACGAGTAAACGTTGGGCGAGCTTCTCAGGAATAGCGTGAGCTGAAATAAAAAGACTGCAAATCGGATGCCGACATGGCCGTGTTGCTCTTGAAATAGTAAGTACCATTGGGTGAACTTTGTCTTCTTTGTATTGTGGCTTTCTTGATGTTGATCGTCTCTGTAAAAATGGGTTTGCTCGACCGTTTTATTTTGAGCCCTTTATATGATAGCGTTGCTATGGGATAGCGTTGCTATGGCGGCGCGTCTAGACGCAGCGGCTTTGAGCTCTCCTTTTCTGTGCTTTTTCTTAGTGTTTTTGTACATAAATTTGTTTTTCAATTGTAACGTCAGCTGGGCGAATCCTGTCTACAGTCGTCAGCATCTAATCAGCATTGGATTTCGGGCCGAACAGGCCGTAATTAAGGACTTTATTCACTCCAACGGCATACCAGAATGTATCTCAAAGGACGCCGGGCGTCCTTGCGATACCTGCGTGTTACCTGCGTGTTATCCCCGCAGGTAGGAAGCGGAGGCGGCGTAGAGAGAGAAGGCAAAAAAGAGGCTGCCGGGCTGGCGTTCTCTTGCGACTAAAACGACGACAACACACACTGCCGCTTCCCAGCATCTTCCTCTCTAATGCAAGATCAATAGCAAATAAAATGGATGAACTAGAACTACAGATTGCAGCAAACAATATAATCCAGGACTGTTGCATTCTGCTGATAACGGAGACCTGGCTTCACTCATCCATACCAGACACGGCTATCGAAATAACAGGTCGTACAGCCCACCGCTGCGACAGAAATAGCGACTCCGGTAAGAACAGAGGAGGGGGTTTATGCATTTATGTGAACAACGATTGGTGCACCAACGTTACTACCATCGATAGCCATTGCTCCCCTGACTTGCAGTATTTGACCATCAAATGCAGGCCCAAGTATCTTCCACGGGAGTTTACTGTTGTCATGGTTACGGTTGTTTACATAGCACCGAATGCAAATGCTAACTCCGCCCTCAGTCAGCTGTACAACGCCATTAGCCTTCAGCAAAACACTCATCCAGAGGCAGTGCATCTCATAGCAGGCGACTTTAATCATGCTGATCTGAAAGTAGTGCTTCCCAAATTCCATCACCACATAAACTGTGCTACCAGGGGAGGAAACACTCTGGACAAAGCCTACTCAAATATCAATCATGGTTACAAGACTAAACAGCTACCTCACCTGCATCTGATCACATGTCCCTGTTTCTGATTCCAGCATACACCACAATTAGGAAAAAAGCCCCCCCAGTAATCAAGTTGCCAGTGCAAGGATTCATATGGAGCGTTCCATACATAGATCCCAAAAGTATCTGTTTCCCTTATAAATTTATAGAAGCCCATTCTCCGTGAAATAGCATGAATTGTCTAACAACATTTACAAGTGTCCTTGCTTAAATCATTAGAACAAGACATCACACCAATTCATGCCTGAAACTGAAATAAATGTCATTGTTTTACTCGTCTCGTCTTTACTCATGTCTATATTTTTCTCTGTCACATCAAAATCATTCAGTTTAAGCCACCATCAGTTGGGAACAGTGGCGGCTGGTGGTTTTTAAAGTGAGGGAGGCAGGACTGCGCGCTTGGTTACCATTGGCCTGCTTGCACTGTTGGTGTATGGTGACATAAGAATGTGAGACTCAAGTTGTTTCAGGGTGTTTTGGTGAACTACAAAATAGTAGGGAGGGATATTTATTGATACAAACAAAGTCACCAGTGGCATCACTGTAATTTGAAAGCTGGTGTGCAGCATGTCTTGAAATGGACTACAAAGGCAGACGGAAAGGATGCAAAGCCCATTAGGCAAATCCGGCCTACTCTTGATTTGTAAAAGTAAAAAAAAAAAACTGGGCCTATTTTTGCCCAATGACTGAAGTTATTGGTTGTAATTTAGCTATGTTTATATTCAGTTACAATTGTTTTAAAGGGACACTATGTAATATTTTGAGTAATTTATTACCTCAAATCAACATATTCATTCATAAATAAGTCCTCATTGGTGTAAAATTATCTCTGCCAAAAATCTCACGTATCCTCCTGAGCGAAGAATAATTAATATTAATATCAATATGGTTACATAGGACGGGTAAGCTTCATGGAGGCTTCCATTTTCTTCCGGTCTATGAGCTGCCGAGAGGGTCAAAAAGCACTACGTCGTACAGGAATTGCAAACGCGTTTTCACTCTGAGCCAGCGTGACGGTGGAACAGAGCTTAGTTTAGCGAGACGAGTTTTACCGGCAAATTTGAACATGCACCGCATTTTTTTCAAAGACCATAGTTATGCCACGCCACAGGAGAAGGAATCATCGTCGCCAAAAAAACGACGATGTGTAAGCAAAGCATGTATAACATGGTTTTTCATGCCAACGAGATGCGGGGCGCTATGTTTGAGCGACTCGTCATTGAAAGGCTACTTTATTACATATTTAATTTACTTTTTCACATTTTTGTCGAGTTTAAATCGTGACAATATTCTTATGACTTATGGATACTGTCAAATGCGTTGGAGGAATTCAAAAGCCATTCTTCATCAAGTTATGGAGGTTTATTCTCTGCTGTGGTCACCACGTATCCAAATCCACCGAGACGCACTTATAGGCTAGAGCGGACCTTCTGGAGCTTCAACTCGCTTGCGAGACAGTTGATTTATCACCCGAACAACTGGATTTCATACCAACAACTCTGATAAAGAAGACAGTACGGAGGAAAAGAAGATCGAGAGGAGGAATTAGGAACAGGATAGGAGACGAGGAAGTAAACTCGTTGCCGGGCGACTAACTGGCGGCGCGCACAGTCGCAGCGGCCCCTCTTGAGATCTGTGAGATTGAGATTGAATGTTTGAGTGTGAGACGTCCCACGACGAACGTAGTTTATGACAGGGAAACAATATTAAACATTAGGACATTGAGAGCGAGTAACATCACTGGCATTCGCTGGCATCTGGACATACTACGCAAACACAGGATACTAACGGACACTGTGACACCGTGCCCGCAACTGCCCGGAGGAGGAAGCAGCAGAGACGGGGTGGACGTAAACAAACTGAACAGCTTCTTTCAGCTCCTACCCTCCAAGAAACGCTATCGCAGCTTAAGATGCTCCACCACCAGGCTGCGGAACAGCTTCCTACCTCAAGCTGTCAGGATGCTCAATGCACCAGCGTCCCAGATCTTCTCACTGGCCTTTATTTATTATTTATTTATTTATTCATCATTGGGACGTTTGTTTGTTTGTTTGTTTGAAATGTATGTTGATCTTGATCCATGAGAAACGCCTTCTCGTTTTGTTGTTCAATCAACAAAATGACAATAAATTTGATTTGATTTGATTTGATTTTGATTTGATTCCGTTAGTTACAATGTAAATTGTTGGTATTTAGAATACTGTTACATTGTTGAAATCAACGGGTTACAATGCGTTGATTAGGATGCGTGCTCAGCCGCACGCATTATGGGAATTATTGTTTTGATTATCGGTAACTCCAAGACTACCAAAGGCTATGTGAACTTTTATGTTATGACATTTTATGTAATCTGACATTAAATGACCTACTGTTATTTATCATCTGTATAGTTATTTGTCATGTTGGAAAGTCCACAACTGCTGGAGTCAAGTTCGTTGTCTGTAAGAATGCTTGGTCAATAAACCTGATCTGATTTGTCCATCTAATTTGTCCAGTTGTCCACGAACCTCATCATCACTCGAATGACTCGATGAGGTAGCCTAGTAGGTGTCATGTCACAGCTTCTTGGCACATACTGCCCACCGTAGTTTTTGGACAAGCGAGCACTATTAGTTTGAATGCAATATACAATTGTACCACTAGATGGGAGTAATTTTTACACAGTGTCCCTTTAAGAAAAGACTCAAGACCAAAAGTGTTGCAATTAAAAATGCATCATGCTCTGAATCATGCACCCTTTCCACAATATCAAACAGAACGGTCAGAGTAACAAACTACGTTAGTTAAAGGGACACTGTGTAAAAATTACTCCCATCTAGTGGTACAATTGTATATTGCATTCAAACTAATAGTGCTCGCTTGTCCAAAAACTACGGTGGGCAGTATGTGCCAAGAAGCTGTGACATGACACCTACTAGGCTACCTCATCGAGTCATTCGAGTGATGATGAGGTTCGTATCCTAATCAACGCATTGTAATCCGTTGATTTCAACAATGTAACAGTATTCTAAATACCAACAATTTACATTGTAACGTACGGAATCAAATCAAAATCAAATCAAATCAAATTTATTGTCATTTTGTTGATTGAACAACAAAACGAGAAGGCGTTTCTCACGGATCAAGATCAACATACATTTCAAACAAACAAACAAA
Organism: Gadus macrocephalus; assembly: GCF_031168955.1. NCBI lineage: Eukaryota > Metazoa > Chordata > Actinopteri > Gadiformes > Gadidae > Gadus > Gadus macrocephalus. Next base: position 30,823,163 of record NC_082385.1, read on the forward strand.
CAAACAAACGTCCCAATGATGAATAAATAAATAAATAATAAATAAATAATAAATAAAGTCCAGTGAGAAGATCTGGGACGCTGGTGCATTGAGCATCCTGACAGCTTGAGGTAGGAAGCTGTTCCGCAGCCTGGTGGTGGAGCATCTTAAGCTGCGATAGCGTTTCTTGGAGGGTAGGAGCTGAAAGAAGCTGTTCAGTTTGTTTACGTCCACCCCGTCTCTGCTGCTTCCTCCTCCGGGCAGTTCCGGGCACGGTGTCACAGTGTCCGTTAGTATCCTGTGTTTGCGTAGTATGTCCAGATGCCAGCGAATGCCAGTGATGTTACTCGCTCTCAATGTCCTAATGTTTAATATTGTTTCCCTGTCATAAACTACGTTCGTAGGAAGTCTCACACTCAAACATTCAATCTCAATCTCACAGATCTCAAGAGGGGCCGCTGCGACTGTACGCGCCGCCAGTTAGTCGCCCTGGCAAAGAGTTTACTTCCTCGTCTCCTATCCTGTTCCTAATTCCTCCTCTCGATCTTCTTTTCCTCCGTATTGTCTTCTTTATCAGAGTTGTTGGTATGAAATCCAGTTGTTCGGGTGATAAATCAACTGTCTGGCAAGCGAGTTGAAGCTCCAGAAGGTCCGCTCTAGCGTAAGTGCGTCTTGGTGGATTTGGATACGTGTGACCCCAGCAGAGAATAAACCTCCATAACTTGATGAAGAATGGCTTTTGAATTCCTCCAACGAATTTGACAGTATCCATAAGTCATAGAAATATTGTCATGATTTAAACTCGACAAAAATATGAAAAAGTAAATTAAATATGTAATAAAGTAGCCTGCTGTATGTAGCCTGCGGTATTGCGTTCGCTTTACCGCACCATTGTAACGAAAAGAGAGCTGAGCCGCAAGGCAAAGCTCTCGATCTACCGGTCGATCTTCGTTCCTATCCTCACCTATGGTCATGAGGGCTGGGTGATGACCGAAAGGACGAGATCGCGGGTACAAGCGGCCGAGATGAGTTTTCTCAGAAGGGTGGCTGGCGTCTCCCTTAGGGATAGGGTGAGAAGCTCAGCCATCCGTGAGGAACTCGGATTAGAGCCGCTGCTCCTTTACTTAGAAAGGAGTCAGCTGAGGTGGTTCGGGCATCTGGTAAGGATGCCCACTGGGCGCCTTCCTTGGGAGGTGTTTCAGGCACGTCCAGTGGGGAGGAGACCTCGGGGAAGACCCAGGACTAGGTGGAGAGATTATATCTCAACACTGGCCTGGGAACGCCTCGGGATCCCCCCGTCAGAGCTGGTCAATGTGGCCCGGGAAAGGGAAGTCTGGGGCCCCCTGCTTGAGCTGCTCCCCCCGCGACCCGACCCCGGATAAGCGGATGAGGATGAGGATGAGGAGGAAAGTAGCCTTTCAATGACGAGTCGCTCAAACATAGGAGCGCCCATCTCGTTGCCATGGAAAACCATGTTATACATAATAATAATAATAATAATAATAATAATACATTTCATTTAGAGGCGCCTTTCAAGACACCCAAGGTCACCTAATACATGCTTACACATCGTCGTTTTTTTTTGGCGTCGATGATTCCTTCTCCTGTGGCGTGGCATAACTATGGTCTTTCAAACAAATGCGGTGCATGTTCAAATTTGCCGGTAAATCTCGTCTCGCTATACTAAGCTCTGTTCCACCGTTACGCTGGCTCAGAGTGAAAACGCGTTTGCAATTCCTGTACGACGTAGTGCTTTTTGACCCTCTCGGCAGCTCATAGACCGGAAGAAAATGGAAGCCTCCATGAAGCTTACCCGTCCTATGTAACCATATTGATATTAATATTAATTATTCTTCGCTCAGGAGGATAAGTGAGATTTTTGGCAGAGATCATTTTACACCAATGAGGACTTATTTATGAATGAATATGTTGATTTGAGGTAATAAATTACTCAAAATATTACATAGTGTCCCTTTAAAGTACGAGAACATTATTTCAAACAACCTGTAGAGTTCCGGGTGATGACGTTGTTGGGGACAGGAAAACATGGGCACCACCATTTTGGCAGCATTCGGCAGACTGGCAAACTATTGTGGACTGTTGTGGTGGACATGGTCGATAACTGTTGAGCACCAGGTTGCACAAATAAACGAGGCAAAAATAAATGTACGTCGTTTTACCGCATTCCTAAAGATGCGGAGAGGCGAGCTAAGTGGATCAGCGCCATTAAAAGAGCCAGGAGCAAGCAAAACAAGACTGAAGATGAGACCCCCCGGCTGTTGGATTCCGCTTGTGCAGCGATCAGGTTGTGGAGGCGGTGTACCACAGATTTCCAACAGATGGCGCCTGTAAGAGCATTGGTGCCAATCTCCTGGTTCGCGTGTGCGGAGAGACCAGTCTCCGTGGGTGATGTGATTCCACCCGGAGGAACAAGACTGTGGATTCCTCCAAAGCTGGGTTTTGTTTTGTTTGATAGATATATAATTTATGTTTGAATAAAAGTGCCATTTTGGCTTTAAGTAAGCTCCAGTTTGTGTGCTGATTGGAAGGAGGCGGCTCACTCACCAAGCCGGGTTACCACAGATAATTTATGTTTCGGCCTAGAATCGCTGATACAACCTTTAAGCTGTCGGGCCTCTCTCTACGTCATTCAAGACGTAACCGAGCCTCCGTTGCCTCACTATGTTCAACTATTTATTTAGGAATGTTTTTGTGGATTTTAGGTCGGTTTGTAGAAAGGGAATTCTACTATACAGAAAAGCTGTCCCTGCATTAAGCTTCAGAAACTACCTACTTTCTGCTCATCTCATCATTCAGGCCCTTCCAGTTATTACATGAGATTGAAATTGAAATTGCAATTCATCATCGGCGTATGGGTTTGAGGGTTCTAGTTTTGAGGGTGCTGGTGTTTGTATGATTTCGACCATAAATAAGCAACACACAACGTTGAACCAAACTAATCGAAGTCATCACCTCCACCCGAATGAGGTGAACAGCCCTCATAGAAATCGAGCTCTTTGTATTCTCGAGTGCCCGGTCGCTGCACGACACAGAACTTATAATAGCAGAGCTGCTATTAGCCTTTGTCAAGGCTCACCAGTAAAACATTTTGTGCCCTCTGCAGGACCTTGCATCAATATGCTTTCTGCGTATTCAAACCTGTTTCTCCGAGTCTATCAAAGACAGGCAGGGGGGAGCAGAGTACAATGAAAATACTGATTTAAAATGGGAGAGGACTAGCACATCCTTTTGAGTAGAGAAAATAACCAAACACTAAATCCATAAATAAATAAATAAACTGTAGCCGTCAGACTCTGATCGTTTATATGTAAACGTGCGTATCACTTCCTGCACGGGTTTGGGTGTTTGTATTTTTCGCCACACCATAATATAGTGCTCCAAGTTAATGTCCTTTAGCCCCCCGGTCTCTAAAGCCATGTAGAAGCATATAGGCCATGTTAGGATCATGTACATGTACTTTATTTTGAAATAAGCCCTGACAGGTATTACCGCATTGCAAGTATGCAGGCATACCCTTATTTCTCATGATACAATGAAACATGATACAATCTCCAGGATTACTTTGTTTACTGCTGACAGGTATCTACTTCACTTAATGTACGCACTTATTGTATGTCGTACGTCCGGGCACAAAAAATAATCAAGTTCATTGCGTAGCACCTTATCCCAACTATCTCTGTTGTATACGGGAATGGGTGAACCTAACGATTGTTACTGCTTGGCACTTGGTTCGATGAACATCCTTAATGTGCCGACAGCGATATATTGTTGTTTCTCCTTCTTCTGTCAAATGTACTTATTGTAGGTCGCTTTGGATAAGAGCATCTGCTAAATGCCCTGAATGTAAATGAAAATGTAAAAACAGTTGAGGACTAGTGTAACAGCGGAGTGATCTCCCACCGCGCCCCCCCTGCGGTTGTGGAGTACCCTCCAGAAGTTCAAACCGTCATGGCCCCCTGATCCACTCCTCCTCATCGCGGACTCCAGCTTTGTTCAATTCGTCTCAGAACAGATTTACTTACCACAAGAACGTCGATGGGACCGATTGCGTCTGAGCCTCGCGTTCGGGGTGCCCTAAAGGGACACCTAAGAGGTCAGATCATCTCCTGAGCGCGGCCATTAGGAGGGAAACAATAAGGGACGTGCCGGGGCCCTAATTACGAACATCAAGGCTCTGGACGTGCTCCTATCGGCCCGCTTAAGCCCTGGCCTGATCAAAGGAAGAGGGGATTACACGCAGAATTCAACCTACTGACAACAACGGAGGCGGAGAAGCTCTGTATCCCGTTACGGATTTAACAAAGGGAGAGTTAAGCCTTCCCGGATACTTGCCCACCAACCCCGCCAGAACGCAGCATCTCAAATCATCCCTCGGATTATGGGGCGTCCGCGGGTTTATTGACTGGAAATCCACTAAAATCTCAGCCAGTTGAAGTTTTTATGACGACTTGTGTTCCTCAAACTCTCGCAGTCGTCGAGAGTCGTTTTGGTCGTGTTTTAACCAGATCTTAGCAATGCCGATGATTGGCGTTGAGAACAAGGCAGAACAAGAATGATGTTTTTTTTTATCTCGAGGGAAGGATCAACGTTATATCGTCACTTCAAAGGAGGAAGACCCCTGAGATCTATCAGAGGATTAAAGAGTTGAGTAAGGAATTGAAAGATTATAAACTCACCCCTCCGCAAGGTTTACTGTGAATCATTGTTGATTAACGGTCTTCCACTAAGGTCTCACCAAGCTACTATTAATGTTTTATTAAAGACAGATCAGGACCCAGTCAGCTGTTGCTCATATAGACCAATTTGCTCTGGGAGCTGCGATGGAAAAGTGTTTTCTCCACGCTCCGGCACTTTGTCTTAAAATGTTCCTTCCCCGTGTTAACTCAGACGACAAGACTCGACGGGTATCGTTCCCGGCAGTCGTATTTTAACTGGAGACGTATTTTTAAATAAAATGTACTCACCCGATCTAATATAATAACGTCTCAAGAGGCAATAGCGTCATTTGATGCTGTGAAAGCGTTTGATAAGGTGGATTGGGACCGTTTGCTTAATGTTCTGGCTCAGTTTGGATTCAGCACTAAATGAACTGGCTAATTAGACTCAAGCACAATTCCAACTGCCTCAGTGGCGGTACAGTGAGCTACTTGACAGTATGTGACCTGGATTCAGACGTCAACAAAAATGTAAGGCGACAAACAACAAACCCCATTGTTGGCAAACGCACGAGGAAAGACGGGCACACGCACACACACACACACACACACACACACACACACACACACACACACACACACACACACACACACACACACACACACACACACACACACACACACACACACACACACAGACCCATACACACACCGAACCCCCCCCCGACATTCAAACTGTGTCATTACTGTCCAGTCACGCAGGGCCACACTGCCGCCCTGGTTCAGAATCACTCGTAGCGCGCCCAAAAACCCATTTCCTTTTCCTAACTCGGGCGTAATGCGATCGCGCCGCCGCTAAATTGCCGCGATAACCTTTATCAGAGCTGAGGCGAGGGACCCGAATGGCCGCCTCGGCTGTACCTCCGCGGGGCTACAGAAACAAGACAGACGCTTAATTATCTATTTTTTTCCTTTTTCACTCTCCGGCCGCGACTGGCCAACATTTGGACCCCTGCCAGACGGGGCAACTTTCGGAGGGCAGCGGAAGCTTCCGGACTCCGGCTGTCAGGCGCACGGTTTGGTATTTTGCCGGCGGTTCGAGCAGAGAATCTAACGCCCCGTGCCCACTACCTCCGTCCGTTGACTGATCCCCATTGACTTTGAATGGGGACGGACGCGCAATGCATTGTGGATCCGTCCGTTCCTTCGGCTCCGTCAAAAAGTTGAAAAATGTTCAACTTTTTCGGCCACGACGGATCCGTCATCCAATCAGATCGCGTATGCAAATTTAAGCACTGTGACGCGACTCGGGCTCTGACGATACTGGAAAGCGGGAAAGCGGGTCATCTTGCATCGCAACAAGCAGGAAGTAGCGGGAAGTGGGCATGTAGGGTTCCCTACATGCCCACTACCTCCGTCAGTCAACGGACGTGGGAAGGCGTGGCTGACTGATGGGGGAGTAGTCTTTGCAGAGGCATCCGTCAGCCAATCAAATCGCTTCGCCGGGTTCTTCCCGCTTCTTCCTGCTTGTTGCGAGGCAAGATGACCCGCTTTCCCGCTTTCCAGCATCGTCAGAGCCCGAGTCGCGTCACAGTGCTTAAATTTGCATACGCGATCTGATTGGATGACGGATTCGTCGCTGCCGAAAAAGTTGAAAATGTTTCAACTTTTTGACGGAGCCGAAGGCTCCAACGGAACGGACGGATCCACAATGCATTGCGCGTCCGTCCCCATTCAACGTCAATGGGGATCAGTCAACGGACGGAGGTAGTGGGCACGAGGCGTGGACGACGTCTGAGGGAATGCGTACGCATTGTGTGCGTGTCTCTGTGTTTGTGTGTGTTTTTGGTGCATGGTTGTTTAAATGTGTGATGGTGTTTGTTTGTGTGCTTGTGTAGGTTTAAATGTGTGTTTGAATGCTTATGTGTGTGTGGTTTGTGGATTGTGTGTCTGTGTGTGTGTGCATTTGCATTTGTGTATTCTAATGCTGTGTGTTTGGTTTCTAGTTGTGTGTGTCTGTGTGTGCATGTGTATTTGAATGCTTGTGTGAGTGTATGTGTGTGTGTTTGGCCGTGGCCGGTGAGAGTGAGGAGGGTCTTTCAGCGGGTGCTTGTTGATGTTCTCTGTAGGGGACGCATGAAAGACCAGCCCCCCACTTTTTCTTTAACATCACCACAGCAAAGGACTCCATTTCCCTTCAGACCTTGTGCTCAAAGCCTCCAAGCCAGTCGGCTCAGGCTTTTGGCTAACTCCACTAGATAACCGCTAGCTAACAGATTAACCAGCGTGTGTTCAACCTATAGAGGGCGGTTTAGGTCCATATTTACTAAGGTTGTTTTAGTAGTTTATTATAAAAGTTGTGACGCAACGCAACAACAATATCAGATGTTCTTTGTGTAGGGACGTAGCTTTGCGCAGCGCAGCCGAGGGTAAGTGTTGTCAGTGCACGTTTTCGGTGTATTAAATCGGTTATTTGGTTAATTTGAGTGTTTAAAAGTCTCGGGCCCGGGTTAAAACTGCTTCTAAATACATAATCCAAGTAAAGTCAGGGGGGACAAAATACAGAGAGCAGCGTTGCATAACAGTGACACATAGTGCGGGTTTGGAAAATCCCGCCAAAATCAATCTTACTGAAGATTGTAAAGAGAGAGTTTGACAAGAGCACTTTCATTTAGCGTTATGGTTGGCTCCAGACGCACGCACACACACACACACACACACACACACACACACACACACACACACACACACACACACACACACACACACACACACACACACACACACACACACACAGAATCTTTGCCGCTTGCTGCCAATTCTGCAGTTGTAAATTATCAATAACGTCTCCGTCTGCAGTCGTCTTAGAGGGATAATTACTTCTCTGAGTGGCACTTCAATATCGCCCGTCCGAGTTCGCTAATTATAAAAAAGTGAATTAAAAAGCCGATTAGATGAGCCAGGTTTTTTGTTTTTTTACAAGACCAGCAGACATAAATAATTGCTCCTTACCAACAACAAACTGAATAAAATAAGTAATTTCGAACCATTTCTGATCAATGTTTTGGCTCAAACCAATAATACCAATGACGAAAAAAATGTCATCAGAAAAATGAAAATACAGCTTCATTGTGGCCGTAGTGAAGTAAGTGTGCGAAAAAAGAGATCAAACAAAGATTTGTTTGTGTGTGCGTCGGTAGCTGCTGAATGCCGTGTGAGTACTGTGAGTGCTTTCTGGCATATTTGCGCTTGTGTGTGCTAACAATGCTATCCCAATGCTAATATATTACCAAATAAGATGTATTATTATTACTGTTGTGCTGATGGTGACCCATGTTGTGTGTGTGTGTGTGTGGGTGTGTGCATGTTTGTGTGTTTGCTTTTTCGCGTCGTGTGCGTGTGTGAATGTGTATGTGTGCTTGATTGCATGCTTATTTGTTTGCATGTGTGTGTGTGTGCTTCTTTTTGTGTGTTCTGTGTGTGTGTGTGTGTCCTCGCTTGCTTGATTGCATGCTTGCATGTGTGTGTGCTCATTCGTGTGTCTTCTGTGTGTCTGAGTGTGTGTGTGTCTTTGTTCTGTGTGTGTGTGCTTGTCCCTGTGCTTGTCCCTATGTGTGTGTGTGTGTGTGTGTGTGTGTGTGTGTGTGTGTGTGTGTGTGTGTGTGTGTGTGTGTGTGTGTGTGTGTGTGTGTGTGTGTGAGGGAGATGTGGGGAGATGGGGGGGCTGATTGGAGGAAGCATAAAGTTGTTAATTCTCCAAATCCTGTTATTACAGTGAGGCCAGGTCCCAGAGGGACAGAGTTCTGAAGGGTCGGGGCCAACATGTGATGGCTGTGGTGTCCGCACGGCGATTAGGAAAGGGCGTGACTCGCAATGATCTCTCTCTTGCTATCTCGCTCTCGCTCCTGCTCCCTCTCCCTCTCCCTCTCTCTCTCTCTCTCTCTCTCTCTCTCTTGCTATCTCGCTCTCGCTCCTGCTCCCTCTCCCTCTCTCTCTCTCTCTCTCTCTCTCTCTCTCTCTCTCTCTCTCTCTCTCTCTCTCTCTCTCTCTCTCTCTCTCTCTCTCTCTCTCTCTCTCTCTCTCTCTCTTCCTTTCTAATTATCAGCAGGCAGCCAACCGTTGGAGCGTGAGCCAAACCGTGATATTAGTAAAACAACGTCAACACCCCGACAAGAAAGGAGCCAACCAGGTACGTCAGCAGGAAAACACAGAAAACTATTGTTCTGCATCCTTTCAAAATAAAAGACCCAAAGGAGAGTTGATGAGTGCGCTGTATTTTGGGATATCTGTGAGGGACACGTTGCAATCGGAGCGACTCTTCACACTAATTAACCTACACACATAATGAGCTTGAATGAATGAGAGGGAGAATGAGAGAGAGAGAGAGAGAGAGGGAGAGGGAGAGGGAGAGAGAGACTCTAAATTGTAGTCAACCCCTTCAATATTTTCGTAGGTAGCTCGCCTAACGAGCCCACGCTATGGTTCTGTTCCCGGGGGCGACCGAAGCCCGAGCCAATTAGGATCCTGAATGTTCTGCAGGGGGGAGACGGATCCATCGGGCGATCGATCAGTCCATCAGGGCCGAAGCACCGGGCCTTTTCACGCCTTCACTCTCTCCGTCTCCCGCCTCTCTCCGTCTCTACGTCTCCGCCCTCTCTACGTCTCCCCCGTCTCTACGTCTCCCCCCTGTCGCCTCCCTCTCTCTGTCTCCCCCCTCTCTATGACTCCCACCTGTCTTCCCCCTCTACAACTCCCCCTCTTCGTCTCTCCCCCTTTCTACGTCTCCCCCGTCTCTACGTCTCCCCCCTCTCTCCCGCTCTCTCTGTCTCCCTCTACAACTCCCCCCTCTTCTTCTCTCCCCCGTCTTCGTCTCTCCCTCCTCTACGTCTCCTCCCTCTACAACTCTCCCCTCTTCGTCTCCCCCCTCTATAACTCCCCCCTCTTCGTCCCTCCCCCCTCTACGTCTCCCACCTCTCCAAGCCTCTCCTCTCTCTGTCTCTCTGTCTCTCTGTCTCTCTCTCTCTCTCTCTCTCTCTCTCTCTCGTTTATATTGTTCTACTTGCTAGAAATGTCACCAAATCCTAATTGGTGGTTATATTATCCATCTGTGGTAGGTAACGTGTTAATCATGTACTGAGAAAAGCCTGCACTGTTTCTTTAAGAGGAAGTGTTGCCCCTGGAAACCGTCAGGAATGTGCTCTGACCTTCAGGAGAAGTTATGCACGGTTGTGCATCGCAATAGAGATGGTTGCTATTAAACCGTTTGATGATGCGTTGCGATTTTCCGTTGAATACTTTTTCATGTAAGTTTTGTTCATATTTCACCAGGGGAATTAATGTTATAAAAAAACGCTGCAATCTCTGAAAATATAACCAGCTGCAAAAAAAATAATGAAAAAGAGTGTTTTGGGTTCACAACCCATTTCAGGCCAAATGTCTGAAGAGTTTCACTCACAGGTTGTCCCAGATAAAATCCTCTGGGATTGCATCCCATTGCCCACAGAGGTCTGCCTATAGGCCCTTGAGCAAGCTGTCCTCATGACCTGTATCTGATGCACCCGCTGTGAGTATCTCTGGATAGGAGCGCCTGCTAAACGACTGAATAGTAAACGGAACAGTTAGCTCCAGCGAGTTATAGAGCCGCGGGGCCTCACTCAGTATGAGACAGTTGAAAGTGAAACAAAAGAAAAGAAAATCTTCCAGGGGTGAAATGGCGGACGTCTCCGATGGCTCCACATATTTAAATAGAGAGCGAGAGAGAGAGAGAGAGAGTGTGAGTTTGTATGAGAGAGAGAGAGAGAGAGAGAGAGAGAGAGAGAGAGAGAGAGAGAGAGAGAGAGAGAGAGAGAGAGAGAGAGAGAGAGAGAGAGAGAGAGAGAGAGAGAGAGAGAGAGAGAGTGTGAGTTCGTATGAGAGAGAGAGAGAGAGAGAGAGAGAGAGAGAGAGAGAGAGAGAGAGAGAGAGAGAGAGAGAGAGAGAGAGAGAGTGAGTTCGAAGGAGAGAGAGTGAGTTCAAAGGAGAAATAGTGAGAGAGAGAGAGATTGTGAGTGAGTGAGTTCAAAAGGAGAGAGAGAGTTTGAAAGAGAGAGAGAGAGAGAGTCAGAGAGAGAGAGAGAGTGTGAGTGAGTGAGTGAGTTTGAAGGAGAGAGGGAGAGAGAGAGAGAGTGAGTTCAAAAGAGAAATAGTGATAGAGAGAGAGTTTGAAGGAGAGGGAGAGAGAGTTCGAAGGAGAGAGAGTGTGAGTGTGAGTTCAAAAGGAGAGAGAGAGTTTGAAAGAGAGAGAGAGAGAGAGAGAGAGAGAGAGAGAGAGAGAGAGAGAGAGAGAGAGAGAGAGAGAGAGAGAGAGAGTGAGAGAGAGAGAGACAGAGGGAGAGGGAGAGGGAGAAAGAGAAAGAGGGAGAGAGAGAGAGAGAGAGAGAGTGATTGATTTTTGAAAAAAACATTTATTCACCGTTTCTTTCTTCAACAATTAACCTTTTAACACAGACAAAAAAGACTTTCGATTAGACAGCAATAAATAATAAATAACTAAATAAACAATCATTAAAACACAGAGTTAAAAAAAGAGCTTCCCCTCATGCTCAGTGCATACTGCAGAAGTGAAGCACCACAGGTCCCTGAACTCTTCCATTGTGCCCATTAACGAGTGGTACCTGAAGTCCACCCTGACTCTGGCCTTCACCAGGAGACACCCCTTAAAAATGCTGAACTGATGCGTGAAAGAGCAAACCTGTCTAACCTAGCTAAAGATAACACTGGTTCTCTGCTGTGGACCCAAGTGTACTGTTTTGCATTGCGGTGAGTCTTTCCCCATGCATCACTCAGACTGTGATTTTCCATTAGCGATAGCATAGCCTTCCGAGAGGGTGCGTGTGGTTCTGGGTGGTTTCTATCATAAGTATCGTTGGCTGTGCAGTTAAAATCCCCTCCTAAAAATAAATAATCTTCTGGCGCACACTGATTTAAAATCAAACTGAGTTCATTTAAAAACTGAACTCTGCTAGGGCCAGAATTAGCAGCATACACATTAATAAATACAATATTGAACGGCTCATACTTTGCTTTAACCACCAGAAGTCTTCCCTTCACCCGCTCCTCCACCACATGCGATACAGGGCAAAAGTCTTTTGAAAAAAGGAGAGCCACTCCCGCGCTTGTGCTTTTAAAATGGCTTAAAAAGACCTGTCCGTCAAACTCCCTCCTCCAGTCTGTTTCATTAAAAACATCAATATGGGTCTCCCGCAGCATCATTACATTCATTTTTTTCAGTTTTTATAGTTTCAAAGATGCAAGCCCTCCTCCTCACATCTCTAGCTCCATTCACATTGAGAGTGGAAAGTTTAAAGTGACTCATTAAAGCTGATGTTATGAGAGACACACAGGCTAGCAGAGACAGCAGGCACACTGCTTTATAGACCCTCTGTGTCTTCAACATTGCTTAGCTCTTTTGCTAGTCTCTGTCCAATCTTTTTCAATCTGTAATACCTCCCTCCCCTCTGATGTTCATCTGAGATTTTACAGATAGCAGCAGCATTTTTTTGTCTGCAAAAAATTGATCATGCTGGACACACTTAATTTTTTTCAAGAACACCTGTATACTATGTACTGAGTACATCCCATCCAGCTGTGAAGCAGAAGCCAGTGGTGAGTCAGTGAGGTGCTGGCTGTCTGTTACACAGACCTCCATCTCGTCCTCTTCGTCCTCGTCCTCCTCCTCCTCCTCCTAACTAGACTCTGTCTCCTCACCACTAGACTCTGTCTGCTCCTCCCTAGCTGCTGTTTTCTTTGCTTTAGAGCCACAGGTTTCACTGGCCAGTTTCCTTTTAAGAAGGGGAGCCTTAAACCTACTGTCTTCCTCCTCCATCAACCCACCCTCACTGTCACTCTGCTCTACTGCAGCAGAGCTGGGCCCAGCCTCTAAAAACTCTCTGCTGGTTCTGTAATATTGTCCCCCTTCTCCTGAACAACGCACTCACTCTTTTTTTCATTGTCAACACATAATAGAAAAAAAAATTCAGGATTTTTAAGAACCTGCTTTACAATTTCAACATTTTCATCATCATGAGTTGCCTTTTTTGGATTTTCCCCACACTGCTTTGCAGTTACAACATTTTCTTCTGTGATCTCAATGCTTGCAGCCCGCTGTTTTACAGCGTACACATTTTTGGAGGAGCCTGCTGTCGCCTCAGCAGGCTCAGCCCGATCTTCGGGGGCTATTTCCGGGCAAGCTCTGACTAAATGCCCTTCTTTCCCGCAGCCAAAACACTTTAGAGTTTCAGAGTTTACAAACACAGTATAGTCAAAGTCATCCACCCTTAATTGAAAACCTAAACTTAGTTCACTGTCCTTCTTGTTCAGAATCATGTGTACTTGCCGTCTGTGTGACACTAAATGCCGCAGCAGGGGAGACTTGCATCCCGACGGCAGCTTCCTGATTGCAGACACTATTTTCCCGTGCCTCGAAAGTTCCCGAACCAGAACCTCGTCGCCGATGAACGGAGGGATGTTAGAGATAGTAATCCTCACTGCCGGCGTTGTAAGCGGAGACACGGACATAAACAAATCCACAACGATCCCAGATTCCACCACTTTGTTTGCCTTGGCCACACTGTCCACAAATATAACGACCCCTCTGTTCATCCGGGCCGCGGACCTGATGCTGCTGTGCCCGACAACACCTGCCACTGCCAGACTGCAGTCCTCCACTGAACACAGGAAGGTGGTGGAGATCTTGAAGCCATGCATGCGGCTGAGCTCCCCGAACGCCACCATACTCCAGGCGCACCGATCAGCAGCCGCTGGTCGATCGCGAAAAAACAGCTCAAAGTAACGCCAAAACCCACCAAACACCTCGCAAAACCTTTACCCCACTATATTTACAACATTTACTGAAAAAAACGATGAAAAAAGTTCACAAAAACTTCTCAAAATCGCTCTCACACACACTCCGCAAAACTCACTCCATCCGCTCAATCAGAGAGAGAGAGAGAGATAGAGAGAGAGTTCGAAAGAGAGAGAGAGAGTGTGAGTGAGTGAGTGAGTTCGAAAGGAGAGAGAGAGTTTGAAAGAGAGAGAATGAGTTTGAGAGAGAGAGAGAGAGAGAGAGAGAGAGACAGAGAGAGAGAGAGAGAGAGAGAGAGAGAGAGAGAGCTGGAGGCATGGTGCAGCTGCTCTGTGACTGCTACCTCGCCCACACCTGCCTCAGGATCACACACAGACCTGGATGAAACAGAATTTCTTCTAACCGATTAACGGGAGAGGGAGGGAGGGAGGTAGTGAGGGGGAGAGTGTTAGAGGGAGAGAGAGAGAGATATATTCCTGATTTTGAAAATAACTTTTCTTTCTTCAATAATTACCTTTTAAACACCGACAAAAAAAACTTTTGATTATACAGTTATAATTATTTAATAAACACACTCATTAAAACACAGAGTTAAAAAAGAGCTTCTCCTCCTGCACAGTGCATACTGCTGAGGTGAAGCACCATAGGTCCCTGAGCTCTTCCATTGTGCCCATTAATGAGTGGTACCTGAAGTCCACCCTGACTCTGGCCTTCCCCATGACCCCAAACATCTCTGCCAGCCCAAGACCTGCCTCCCCCTCTACCTGGTTCTTCCTGCTTTTGTAAACAGCCATTTTGGCTTGCCCGACGACAAAATTTAACAAACACCATTTTTTTTAATTGTCCTTATAATAACCAGCACCAAAGATAAAAGCAGACTCTGACCAAACCTCTCCACAATTTAAAAACACAGCTTTTAAAATATGAAAAAGGACTCTCAGTCTGTGACAGTCCAAATAGCAATGGACTAGAGTCTCAATTTCGTCACAGAATGGACAGTTCTCGGACACCGTGGGGTTGATTTTTTCAATGAAACTATTCACAGCCAGAGCCCAGGTCTCCTGTCCTCTCCTGTCCTCTTGTTAAGGAGAGGCTTGTACAAGAGCCTCCACACAGGCACACGGCCCTGCAGCCTCTCCTTCCACACCGTGTCCCTCAGATTGCTCAGTTTTTGTTTGTTTGTAGCCACCACATAATACTCGTATATGCATTTCCCTGAAAGTAACTGTAAATCCATCCTGGACTTGGAAAGGCCCATGGGTTTCAGCAGTCCGGTCTGGTCCACCGACAATCCGAGCTCTGGAAACGGATCTCCTTCGTCTGGTACATCCGCCACGCTGAAGTAGTCCCTCAGCATCTCTCGCTCCTACACAGACCACCATTTATCTTTAGCACACTCTCAATGTCCTCATACAGGACCTTCATCTTAGCTATCAGACCCGGGCTGAGGCCGTACCTTTGTAAAACTTTCCAAAGGTAACGGTGCTCAACCCGATCAAAAGCTTCTTCCTGGTCCAAAGAAAACAGAACAGTATCCAAACCCAAAGAACCGGAGACTTCGGAAATATCCCTAATAAGTGACACATTGTCAACAATGGACCTGCCGGGCACACAGTAAGTCTGAGACCGGTGAATGAGCTGGTCCATCACCTTCTTCAGCCGGTTGGACATTTTTGAAAGCAGCTTGTAATCTACGCACAGAAGTGAGACGGGCCTCCAGTTCTTGCTCTCCTGCAGGTCTCCTTTCTTGTGCAGAAGAGTGAGCACAGCCCTCCTGTAGCTCTGTGGGAGAGAGGAGTCCTCAAAACTCTCTGAGAAAACCCACAGCATGTCTTCCTTAAGTACAGTACAGAAAACTCTGTAGAATTCAGAGGCCAACCCATCTATGCCGGGGGCCTTACCACCCTGTACACTCTGCAAGGCAGCAAACACCTCCTTCTCAGTCAGGGGCCCCTACAGTTCCCTGTTGGTCTCCTCTGACACTGTGGGCAGGTTCCACAGAACGAGTCAAAAACAGCATCATCCTCCTATACAGCTTCACAGAGAAATCCACCGCTCTGTTCCTGATGTCGGCTATGTCTGTGAGCTGGTGTCCGTCCTCTGACCGCAGTGCATGGATCTGTCTTCTCTGTCCGTTCTTCTTCTCCAGACTGAAGAACAACTTGGATGGGGAATCCAGCAAAGAAATGCTCTGAAAACGACAGCGGACTTGCGCCCCCTGCGCTCTGGAGCCCAGCAAGTCTGCCAGCACGGCTTTTTTAGATTTGAGGTTTCATAGACTTGGTGATGTTACGAGAGACATTGAGAGTGAACTGTTGACAAAATCAAGTCCTGCTTATATATGCAGACTTATTCTTCATATTTGCAATAAAAAACCCACATATAACCATTGAATGGTCCGAGAAGCCTACTGGACATTTGTTGCACCCTTTAAAAATGCTAAAATGATCTGTAAACGAATAAAACCTGTCTAACCTATAAAACAAGTTCCCTGCTGTGGACCTAAGTATATTGTTTTACATTGCGGTGGATTTTCCTCAAGACGTCACTCATACTGTGATATTCCATGAGTGTTAGCATTGCCTTCCGAGAGGGTGTATGAGGTTCTGTATGATTCCTGTCGTTATCGTCAGCTGTGCAGTTAAAATCCCGTCCCAGAAACAAATAATCTTCTGGCAGACACTAACTTAAAACCAAACTTAAGTCAGTGTGTGTCATTTAAAAACTGAACTCTGTCAGGGCCAGTATTTGGAGCGTATACATTAATAAGTACAATATTAAAACTGTCATATTTTGCCTTAACTACCAGCAGTCTCCCCTTCACCCGCTCATCCACCACATTAGATAAGGGCACAACATCTCTGGAGAAAAGGAGAGCCACTCCTGGGCTCGTCCTGCTAAAATGGCTTAAAATGACTTTGCCCTCAAACTCCCTCCTCCAGTCTGTTTCATTAAAAACATCACTGTGAGTCTCCTGAAGCATCATTGTATCCATTTTTTTTAAGTTTCAAAGTTTCAAACAGGCAAGCCCTCTTCCTCACATCTCTAGCTCCGTTTAAATTAAGAGTGGAAACCTTAAAAGAACTCATTGTCTTTGATGTGAGGAGAGGCACAAAAAGGAGAAGAAAACAGCCGGCCAACTGTTCTACAAATAGTCAGAGTCTTCAACATTGTTAAGCTCTTGTTTGAGTCTCAGAGCAATCTTCTTCAATCGGTAGACTTCTTGCTCAGAGAACCCTCCCTCCCCTCTGATGCTCATCTGAGACTTGACTGATAGCAACAGCATTTTCTTATCTGCAAAGTAATCATCAAATTGGACATTTTTCATATTTTTTGTTTTTTGAAGGAACATTTGTATACTATGTACTGACTACAACTCATCCAACTGAGAAGCAGGAAACAGCGGTGAGTCTGTGAGGGGCTGACTGTCTGAGGTACCGTCCTCCATCTCCTCCTCCTCACTAGACTCTGACTCTGCCTGCTCTACCTCTTCCTCATTAGACAGTGACTCTGTCTGCTCCTCTTGCTCTCCACTAGCCGCTGATATCTTGGCTTTGGAGGCACAGTTTTGACTACCCCGTTTTTTCTTGAGGAGAGGAGTTTCTTCCTCCTCCATCAACCCTTCATCACTGACACTGCATTCCTCTGCTGCAGCAGGGATGGGCCCAACCTCAACACTCTCTGCTGGCTCTTTGACTGCATTATTCCCCACCTCCTGAACAATATATTCACTCTGCCTTTCATTTTCAACACCCAGAATTGTATCTTCAGGATTTTTACCACACAGCTTTTCATTTTCAACGTTTCAATACTTTGAGATGCTTTCTTAGGATTTTCACCACACTGCTTTGCATCTACAACATTTTGATTTTTCCCTTCAACATTTGTAACACTTTGAATGTGATTTTCCACATTTGCCACCCTCTGTTTCAACGTTTCAACATTGGTTGAGGTCCCTGCTGTCACCTCAGCTGGCTCGTTTTCCAGGGGTTTTCTCCAGGCAAGTTTTCAAGAGATGCCCCTCCCTCTCGCAGCCAAAACATTTCAGAGTGCCAGAGTTGACAAACACTGCATAATCAAAATTCACTTTTATACTGAAAACTAATTCAGTTCAGCATCTTTCTTATTCAAAATCATATGAACTTGCCGTCTGTAACCCACAACATGTCTCATCAGGGGAGACTTGAAAACCGACGGCAACTTCCTTATAGTGACACAATTTTCCTGTGCCTTGACAACTCCCTGATCAACACTTCGTCCCCGATAAACAGGGGGAATGTTGGAGATGGTGACCCTTGCCGCAGGTTTAGTTAGCGGGGATACTGACCCAAAGGAATCCTTAACCACGATGCCGGTCTCCACTACTTTGTTGCTTTCGCTACGCTGGCAACAAAAATCCCGACTGCTCCGTTCATCCGGGCAGCGGACATAATACGGCTAAACCCGACCACCGCTCAGATCGCCGAACGCCACCATACTTCAGGCCAACCCGGTATCACGAGATTGCGTGCTCCTGCGCACGAACGTTAATCAATTGAAGCGTGTTCCAGAGCACGATAGTCCGACTTTTTGCGTGTTACACAGAACGAAATGTAAACCAATGCATTCTGAATGGGAGTGTTCTAAGACAATTAACTAAACGATACGAGAGAGAGAGAAAGAGAGAGAGGGAGGGACAGAGAGAGAGAGAGAGAGCGAGAGAGAGGCTTCAGAAAGGGTGTGCGCAGATAGTACAGTGCACCCTAGTTATGTTTATGCCAAAACATCAAATGCTATATGTATATATATATATATATATATATATATATATATATATATATATATATATATATATATATATATATATATTGCCTAATTATATATATTGCCTATATATATGTATAGGCTATATATAATTAGGCTATAATTATATTATTTAGCGTGTAATGAGACAATCTATAGCCAAATTGTCGAAGATGCCCGAGAATCTCCGGGGATATCAGCATGGGAAATCGGCGAATCAGACCCATGAACCTATAAAGAGAGACGTCATCTCAAGCGGGAGAGAACGTTTGCGGTGCTGGTTTGTGTCACGTAAGTACAGGGCTCTCATGTCTCATGCATTCGGCGTGAGACACACGCAATTCAACCCATGCACACGCTCAAACCTGTGCCGTGTTCCAATACCCGTACTGTCCGTACTTACTAGCCAAAATTTGAGTACGCAGTACGTTCCAATTCAGATCCGGCGAAAAGAAGTATACTTCAAGGACCCGGATGCCGTACTCAAAACGGGCTAATCCTGAAGTGTGGATCGAAGGACACTCCCCGTACTCAACGGCAGCCATCTTAGCTACGTAGCGGAAGAGGCGAAGCCAGGCTGAGCCTAAATCGGCGCATTTTCCAAATAGCCTGCATTAATAGAGTCATTTTGTAGTTTTTATAGTTTTTATAGCTGCTAGGCTTTAAGAGTTCACCGTTCAAAGCGGGATGTTTATTGCGGGGGAGGAGCCACGGCGGCAGTCGTGATCGTAATTTCCGGTTAGTGCACCACTGAGTACTCGATTTGGAACAGCACTCACATCTGAAAAAATAACGTAGTAGATAGTGCGGATAGTATACTTCCTTTAAGTATACTCATGGAAGTACGGGTATGGTCTCACGGAAATACGTGACACTGTCACGTTATTTAATCTCTTGAAACGTGATCAGGGACACGTAGGCCTATTTTCTAAATTTTGTATTTCAATTGGAAGTAGGCTATTTGTCGTGTCACTAAGCATGACTTCCAAACTAAGGTTCTGTCCGGGAGCGTTCTCCCTAATGTCCCTTATGGAGCTCCGTACAGATATAATTGTCTTAGAACACTCCCATTCAGAATGCATTGGTTTACATTTCGTTCTGTGTAACACGCAAAAAGTCGGACTATCGTGCTCTGGAACACGCTTCAATAGATTAACGTTCGTGCGCAGGAGCACGCAATCGCGTGATACCGGGTTGCAACCACACACACACACACACACACACATACACACACACACACACAACCTCTTGCAAGCAGACTTAGAATCTTGAGCCCATTTATTAGGGAACAGGTGTTATTGGGATTCCATCACTGCATTCCCAGAATCCTGCATTGTGAAAGTCTTCCCTTTTTTTTTTAAAATGTACAATGGCATTTTATTCTACATACAAAACAACCATAGTTTTTTTCAGGAGTCCACGACCACCCTGCCCGTTTTGACACACAAAAGTAATTTGACACTTCTGGGATGAGCCAATGATTCATCTGTTTGGAAGGTTTTGTTGGAGACAAACAAAGAATCTTCAGGCAACAGATGTGACAGCAGTGACTGCTCTCTCTCTCCTTCATCTGCTGGGTCCTCTGTGTTTGCCTACCTGCTACAGGTAGCCAGTGGGCGGGGCTGAGAGGCTTGTCAGCTGATGAGGTGCACCTGTGCAGGTCTGCCACGCAGGCTTTACACCGGGATTCCACCGGACGCGTACGCGCCGTGGAACGGCTGCGCCGCGGAACGGCTGCGTCCTTTGCCCTGCGTCCATTCCTACCGGGCGCGTAACGGCAGCGTAGCGCTGCCTTGCGAGACAGCCGCATTCACGCGAGATCACGAGATCACGCGATAATCCTAAACCTAATGTAGGCCTACTCACCTTCCACTCCCAAAACTATTGCAATTAAATGCCACGCTTTGTCCTTTCAGACATTTTCCTTATTAAAAGGAGGATTTGGTACATAAATGACTTCATGTTGCTGAACTTCGACAATGAATCTCTCGTCGTCCATGTTGCCGACCCTCTGAGACCCTTTGATTGATTGACTGCTGACCTGGTGCCACCGGTCATGACGTAATAATGTTGATGTGAAGTTACATGAGCTGAGTATTGTGTTTTATTTTGAAAATTGACCGGATGCTCTATGGCTTTTACTTTTCACTTCCTGCCCGGCTCGACCTGCTCTGTCGAAATTGACGCGGTTTAGCAGCGGCTCGCGGCAAAAATAGAATTGGACGGAAAGATAGCGCCGCGGCGCAGCACGCCGCTCCTGGGACGCTGCTGAAATGTTCCGCGGCGCGCGGCGCGCCCGGTGGAAATGGTCTCATTGATTAGAGTGGAAGCGATCAGCAGCGGTGACCGCGGCGCGTACGCCTCCGGTGGAATCAAGCCTTTAGCCAGTCTCTCTCTCTTTCCACAGAGGCAGGTGGGCTTGGGTTCTGTTTAGGGTGGTTCCTTAAGGTTTTGGACCTTTGGATTGGTTCCATGTTTTGTTTTATGTTAACACTATTCAACATCCCCACAGCACACTTTCCACTGCCCATATACATAGGCTAGTCGAAGGAATTGTGTGTTTGGTCAGTAGTTCAGTTGGTTGGTCACATATTTTGGTTTGCAGTTCAGGTTTGGTTTGTTGCATTTTGTTTGGGTATTTCCAACATGGTAAAGATGGTTTGTTGTTCCCAGTATTTGTTTTGTCTGTCTGGGTTAAGTTTCCTCCGTTCGGGCTCGGTCGGTCTTTGTGATTTTGGTACTGTTTTTTTGTCCAAACCATATAATCGCACATTTTCTAATCTTCCATACGCTACACTAATTCCTTTACAGATTTCATGATACTTACTTTATTCTAATAAATAACTTTATCCCTTATCATGTGTGGATCCCGATCTTTGCTCTGACCCGAGCCTCGTCTTAATGCAGCCAAGGAGATGGATATCAGAACGATGGAAGAGCATTATGAATAATTATTAGATGATTGTGTTGTACAATAAAACACAGTAAAGATTCAATATAAATGGCAAAATAAGGATGGGATTTTATTTGAACAATAAAATATGTGTTTGGCAAATTATGAGAGAGGCTGAGATTATAGATTTCATATTCAAAAGGCGAAGGGCTGAACAAATGTAATATATATTTATAAGAAATATAGGCATGCTCAAAGCCCAAATCATTGATTACATACCCAATTCAATAATAAGAAATTTGAATTTGAATGGTAACAATTTCGTCTGGTGTTAAATCCTCGTTCTCGTTTTGAACGTCTCACTCATGGCCGATCACAGTGTGTTCTTTCTGATTATCTCTTAATTGAGATCACCTGTCACGCACCCCTTTATTTAAGATGAACACAATGAGTGTGGTTTACTTTTTGCATCAGCCTCTGTCAATCGAGGTTGAGTTTAGCGAGTGTTGAAAGTTTTTGATCTAGATTGCAGATCACTATTGTCACTTTATACAAACTGAAAGTATGCGTTGTTGCGTGTTTGTTTTTGTGGGCATTTGACTGAACAGTCCAGACCAATTTTGCTACCAGCATGGCACTTCGAAACAGACCACCGCAGTGAGTAAATTATTTTCCTTTATTAAATGTTGAAGTTTTTGGGCTGTCTCCTCAGACACAAGCCATCAGTAACCCTGCTCTTTGCACTTTGACATGTATGTCACCGCTGTTTGTTAACCTAGCTTTGCTGAATTGTATCTTGTGATGTGTGTGTTTTTCTTAACAGGTGTTAGATGAGTGACATGATCTATGGGGGGGCCCCCTTTGGGCCCCCCCATACCAACTTAGTCTTCAAAGGAATCTAGTGCCATGGGACTCCAGTGTCTTCAAAACATCCTCGGAATACATGTGTATGAATGGTCCACCGAAGGGTTGATCTGGAAGCCACCACGGTCCACGCAGTAATATGCTGCGTGGGCCGTAGTGGCTTCCAGAGCCATCTTTCGGTCTTGGTCAGGATTTGTTACAGTTGCCCTTCAATGTAGCTGGCTACGGGTTCCTGAAGAAGCCTGCTTTACGTAGCATTGGAGTACAAATATTGTGCAAAATGCTCATGTAATTGCACTAGCACTAGTAACCTGTAGATTAGCTTAGTTTAACGTTATTCCGTGCTGTCTCTGTCAAATGTGTGGCTTACTTTAAGTCCACAAGGCCCTCTGGTAAACCACGTTGGAACACCCCTGGACAAGGTGATTAGTCACTGGGTGTGTGCTAAAGTTTTGTTCCATTTTTCACTAGTTGGTTAAGGTTTGGTAGAATTGTTTGGATGCTAGCGACGTGATGGCGTATGTACAAGAGCCTACCATGGCCAGGCCACAGTTGCGACGGTCACGGCCAGATGGCCTAGTGTGAGTGCAACCTTGCTTGCATTTGTATACTGTTTACCATTGGATGTTTATGCAATTTGGCTTAATTCATCCGCAGTAAAGCTGCATTTGACTATTCCAGGGTCGTTTTGTACAGGGTTTCAATTGACCATGTTGACTAGTTTGTGGGAAATGTATATATATTTTTACCCTTGCTTACAATCCAACGGTTGTGACCACTTATGCAACTGGGCTGTGAACCTTGCAATTATAGTTGCATATTTGTACACGCAAGCTTGTCCATTTCTATCGCCATCACTAACAGCTTCAGCATTTCCTTGTAGGCCATTAGCTGACTTGTGTATTGGAGCGATGATTTGGGTATTTTAAGATGCTTGAAAACCTAAAATAAAGCAAAATGCGTGTCTGGTATGCAAGAGCCAATTTGTTGGCTTGCAGTAGTCGAGGAGTTGCCGTAGGTCGTAAGCCATCTGGAGGTTGTGGCAATGGAGGCTTGTGGTAGATCTGCCACCCAAGAAAGGTTAATTATTCTGAAGCATGATTAATAGTTTAGTAAATTGAATCTATTCATATTGAACTATAAAATCCAAGACTGCAGCCAGTAACTTGGATCGCAATATGTGGAAAGTATTAGTCTTCATTTGTAACAGAATAATAAACATGACTAACTGGGTTTCTTCCATTTTCTAACTAGGGGGACTTGACTGGTGTGTCTACTGGATTAATCAGTAGCGGTACTTTGCCCAACAGATTTGATGGCATGACTACAGGGTGACAAAGACAATTATTCCCTGCCTATCAAAAGAGACTTCTAAAACATGTCTGCTAGAACAGTTCCTATACTTTTTGTGTAATTTGGTCATGCTGCAAATTTACTTTTTGTAGTTGCTCCATATTTAGTTCTTTGACAGCCTCACCTGCTAGAAAAGTCTATTCAAATCGGCTAAATATAATGAACTAAATTAATAGCCATGAAATGTTGTCACTCATACTAATGGCAAATACCCTCTTTCAGTTGGTGGTTCAACACTGATGTCTCTCTAGGCTTGAGGGAGAGCTCACAAGTAAATTACACGAATGTCCTGGAGCAATTGGGAATACACTTTTATTTAGTCTACCTGACCAGGGAGTCAGGGACATCTTTGAACTATAGGTCACCTAACCCAAACTTTTCACTCTTGTTAGGTTGTCCTTTTCTCTTGTTTTAACCCGAAAGGGCTGAAATATCAACATTTCAGGTATTCTGTTTGGATAATGTGCAAAACTTGTGGCTTCACTAATAAAAATGTATTTTTCTTAATGTGGTTAAACTATTTAAAGATTTGTATGCAAAATATTTCTGCTCAATTTGTGGTCAATGAAACTCTGAAATTTTTTAATTTGATAAAACACAACCACAAAGGTATTTGCTTTGGGCATCTTTTGATATTTTTAGAATCTAGCTCCATTGCTGTTAGAAATGGTGTCTCCCAGTACTGCAAAGTGCTTCCACAAGTTTAAAAAAGAATGGGCAGAAAAGGAACTGCCAACTAAATATATTTAACATGGGTAGAAAGTTTCCATGGAAGCTCTTGGCTGCTGGTTCCCAACACAGCTCCACTGTTAGCCTGTGACCTTGCATTTAACTTTTTTTGACTTTTGGTGACTTTCACAAAATAAATGAAATGGTTATATAGAATAAACAAGACATTTCATGGTACCATTTTTGAACTGTTTGTGGATATTGCATTAAATCCATATGCTTGAAACTTTTCAATAATGCATATCAACGAAACAATGGCATGAAATAAATAGTTCAAGCAATTTGTGGGACGTGGCTGCTTTTACATATTACTCATTTTGGGGGTTATTTCAGTCTCTCCAACCTGCAGGTCGTGCAAAGAATCATGTGAATGGGAATATTCTATAAATGTCTTTATCGTCTTTCGTCTCAACACTTCTGCTGCAGCTGCTGTTGAAGCGTATGAGTCCTTCGAGACCCCCTTTGATAAAAGGGGTTCTCAAATGTTGACCCTCAGTCACCTATTGCATCACTTCCTTTAGGGCTTCGGCCTCCTAATTGATCATTATAGTATAATTGAATGCCCTCTTTCATATATATGATACCTCCACCACTGGGACGTGGCAACAATTCTCCAAATCCATATGGGGGGATGCTTGTGGACAGTAGGGGTGTATACTCGACATAAATAGGAAGCAAACTCATCTCACAAATTTATTCAATAAATTGTTTCAATTTATAATAATCCAAAGTCCAATGGCAAAACCCGTTGGCTTTTTGTCGAGGGAATCCAGGGCGACGCTCACTTCCGGGTTGGCCAACATACGTCATCCCTCCACCACTCTACTGTAAAAACACATGTTCAAGTTGAATGAGAATAATAATAATAATTCTGCCATAGTATTTATTTAAGGGGGGGGGGGGGGGGAATACAAGTCTTTTGGCCATTTGTAGTGTTGATCAGCAGAGAAATAATTTGTCCGCAAAGACGGTGACGTCGCTTAGCAACGGTAGACGCTGGGGTAGAAAAGTCACCGGACTACTACCCATGCAAGTGAACGGAGCGTTCCACGGCATTGAGAAGACCTGTGTAATAAAGGCCTATAATATTTCTGTTTATGGCATAGATTTCTCCTCAGATTAGGCCAATAAACCAATGGTAAAATAAAAATAAAAACGCTCGATCAAAGGCCCGGCCCGAGTATAGCGGTGGGAAATATCGGCCCGACCCGGCCCGCCTCGGGCTCGGGCTCGGGCAGAGAATCTAAACACTGACTGGAACTACTTAGCAGGTGTCTGTAGGGCTATATCAGGAGTTAATGCACGCACTGCAGCCAATCAGAATCAGAGTATTCCCCCAGACCGTGGTCTAAACAATATTATTCACGAGTTATAAACAACCCCTACACATCAATATTAATGATAACCCTGTGGAAATTGCCATAAGTGAGAGACACAATTTCGCACGTTGAGCACACAGTTGTGTGACTCGTTTATTTAGTAAGAGAGAAACAGGAAATCAAAACGTGCTGAAGGTAAACAAATCCTGCATGGGCTCTGACGTCATGAGACGCTCGTAATCCTTAAAAGGGACATCGATCCCTGAACCACCAAGACAGTAAACGACATGCCTAACACAATTGAAAGAACAACACATAACAAAATACTGTAGGTGAATTATGGTACACTCACTACAACCCATTAAATACGGTATGATTTCTAGATGTCATGGCAACGTCCGCTCGCGACACTGGACGCGGACGTTCATTCACATAGCCAAAAACAAGAGAATAGATGGCTAGATAAAATAAACATCAAGACATACAATTCTAAAAAGAACAGATGAAGCAGCTACCCTTTTTTCCTTCGCGGTTTGCCTACAGAGCAGCGCACCTGCATTTAATATAGGCCTATCCGTGTATTGTCACAATTTCTCAGTATCAAAGGTGAAAGTAGAAACGGGTGGCCAAAAGCTGTCATATTGTTAGTTATCACAGACAATTTTCAACAATGAATGATCTGTACGGAGCTCCATAAGGGACATTAGGGAGAATGCTCCCGGACAGAACCTTAGTTTGGAAGTCATGCTTAGTGACACGACAAATAGCCTACTTCCAATTGAAATACCAAATTTAGAAAATAGGCCTACGTGTCCCTGATCACGTTTCGATAGATTAAATAACGTGATAGTGTCACGTATTTTCGTGAGACCATACCCGTACTTCCATGAGTATACTTAAAGGAAGTATACTATCCGCACTATCTACTACGTTATTTTTTCAGATGTGAGTGCTGTTCCAAATCGAGTACTCCGTGGTGCACTAACCGGAAATTACGATCACGACTGCCGCCGTGGCTACTCCCCCGCAATAAACATCCCGCTTTGAACGGTGAACTCTTTACGCCTAGCAGCTATAAAAACTATAAAAACTACAAAATGACTCTATTAATGCAGGCTATGTGGAAAATGCGCCGACTTTGGCTCAGCCTGGCTCCGCCTCTTCCGCTACGTAGCTAAGATGGCTGCCGTTGAGTACGGGGAGTGTCCTTCGATCCACACTTCAGGATTAGCCAGTTTTGAGTACGGCATCCGGGTCCTTGAAGTATACTTCTTTTCGCCGGATCTTACTCAAATTTTGGCTAGTAAGTACGGACAGTACGGGTATTGGAACACGGCACAGGTTCGAGCGTGTGCATGGGTTGAATTGCGTGTGTCTCACGCCGAATGCATGAGACATGAGAGCCCTGTACTTACGTGACACAAACCAGCACCGCAAACGTTCTCTCCCGCTTGAGATGACGTCTTTCTTTATAGGTTCATGGGTCTGATTCGCCGATTTCCCATGCTGATATCCCCGAAGATTCTCGGGCATCTTCGACAATTTGGCTATAGATTGTCTCATTACACGCTAAATAATATAATTATAGCCTAATTATATATATAGCCTATACATATATATAGGCAATATATATAATTAGGCAATATATATATGTATATATACATATAGCATTTGTGGTTTTGGCATAAACACAACTAGGGTGCACTGTACTATCTGCGCACACCCTTTCTGAAGCCTTTCTCTCGCTCTCTCTCTCTCTCTCTCTCTCTGTCCCTCCCTCACTCTCTTTCTCTCTCTCTCGCGTACCGTTTTGTGGAGCACGTTAATTGTCTTAGAACACTCCCATTCAGAATGCATTGGTTTACATTTCGTTCTCTGTAACAGGCAACAAGTCGGACTATCGTGCTCTGGAACACGCTTCAATAGATAAACGTTTGTGCGCAGGAGCACGCAATTGCGTGATACCGGGTTGTTCAGGCGCACCTACCAGCGGCCGCTGGTCGATCGCAAAAAAACACCCCAAATAGCACAAAAACCCAGAAAAAAACCTTTACAGAACCTTCACCTAGCTATATTGAATCCAATTACAAAAGAAACCTAAGAAAAAAGTTATTGAAAATCTCACAATATACCTCTCACAACTCACTCCTTCCGACGAGGGGGGGGGGGGGGGGGGGGGGGGGGAAGAAGAGAGAGAAACATAACCGAGTTGGTCCAACCAGCTCTGAAAAGGTACAGCGCTCTCTATTATGTTTTTTTGAAAGGCCAGAACCTGCATTTGAAGCGTCCGACTGGATATTTGTATTTAATTACACTGTATTATTAATGTATAATTAGCCGTAGATGTAGAAAGCAGGGGTTGTTATCAATTAGCCCCACTAATCACAGTCACAGGTGATCTTTATTACCATGTACTGATGTAACGTTCAGGTCATTGAACACACCCTCTCTGAAAGGTTGTCGGATCCTGCCTATTATTAACATTATCACAATTATCCTAATCACGACATTGTACGGGATGATTACACTTTGAGGAGGCTTTTTTTGTCTGTCTTTTGTCTATGCTAGTCCCGCCAAAGAAACCATTACTATACATGCTAACGCTACAACTGGGCTTTGGTTCCCAGTGTCCCCAGAGTACCTCTTTAACTATCCCTGACTTCGCGGATGCAAGCAGCATTTGTGCCGCAGCCTAATTTTAGCATAAAAAATCACCATCTGCCCAAATTATTTTGCAAAAGCCCTCCAGTGCTGACTAGTGTGGAGCTAGCGAGAGTTAGCGAGATGCAATCGGTTCAGTGGCTGCTCTGTCGTAGTGCTATGTCTGACCCACTCAACAACAACAACAACTCAGACCTTAGTGGTGACTTAATGCGTGTTGTTCAAACCCCATCAGAAGGGGATTGGTTCTCATGTCGGACGTCTGTCTCTGTAGCACTGAACATGTTTTTGTTCAAGAAAAAGTGTGTTTCTGGGATTTTAAGATTTAAAAATCTTGGAAGTGGAAAGATTGAACTTGAATCTGAGGGGTGTTATTGCTTGTTTCTGTTGTTTTTGGCCCGTCCTCAAGGGTGAATTTATATTGGTTTGTTTTAATAATTAATTATTCTTGGACGTATTGAAATATAATCCAAAGAAGACGGGGAGGTTCGATGCACAGTGTGTTCTATTGCAAACTGTGCACTATTGCAAATACTGTGGTCAAAAGTAGTATTTTTATTATTATAATGTAGGTATAATTGCGTAGAAAAATTAAAAGATAACATATACTCATTATGATAACATGCATACACACGTACATACAGACGCACACACAGACACAAACATACGCATAAATGTACACTCACACACATACACACACAAACTCACACACACGCACACACAAACTCACACACACGCACGCATACACGCGCACGCACGCACGCACGCACGCACGCACGCACGCACGCACACGCACACACGCACACACGCACACACACACACACACAGGCAGGGCAAGCCACTAGGACATTGTTTGTTTGTTGGATTTGAAAGGAGGAGGATGAGCACCGACTCGAGATTAAGACATCGACTCAAGTCCCAGACTTCGGAAAGCCCGGAGCGCTTGTTGCAACAGCAGACAATAACAACATAGCGTATCATAGCAACCCCAGTTTTTCGACTCTGCCGTCGGCTAAATAAGAATTGGAGGGGAGAAATGGTGTCTAAACATAAACAGATATACTGCTGTATCTCTGTGAAACATTTATTCGCCAAGGAACATTAGGACCTGATGTTTTAAATAACAACATCCCGGTCGCGGTTCACTCGCTCTGCGATGACTCAGTGCATTGTCTGGCGAGCTGAGCATCGTGGAGGCCGGCCGCGAGGCATTAGGGAGGCTTCTTGGAGCTTTCTGCTTGTCTGAACCAGCCATGACTTCTTTACAGGAAACTGTTTTTGTTTTTGGTGACAGTTCAAGTGACCCCCGGCCCCCAGGGAGGCTTTCTGGGCTGTACCTTTTGAAGAGATGAGGTAGCTCATAGCTTAAAATAACCTGGACATACATTATCTACCTCTTTAGTCAAAACTATCCGATAGTGATTTCAAAAAGGTTATCAATAAAATTACAATGCTACTTTTTATATCACATTATGTATGCCATACTCCTTTTCCTATGCCTTAGTTATGACTCTTTAAGCAACTTAACTTTGTCTACGTTGTTGTCGCTTGCCTTTTCCTAATAATTTCATGGCCGCGAACGACCCCGTGTTGTCCGGTTCAGTCGACAAATAGACACTTGACCGTGACAACGTCAAGTGTGTTAAAGAGGAGTTGCACGTATGGAAGTAATTGAATGAATAAGAGAGGAGATATGAGAGCAGAATTACTTTTGGCCAATCATCTTGGCCAATAATAATTTTCCCTCCGATTTTCTCCAAACAACCAACATGTTTTACCCCAAGTGTCCGAACGCAGGGCTGTCGTTCTCGCTAATCCGACAAACCTGCCTCCTCGAAACGACCAACGTGTACTGCCTCAATCGTGCCCAAGCTCGGTCGCATGTTTGGAGAACATCAGATAAGCCTGACAGGAGATAAGGAAGAAAATAAGATTAATGGGAACCACAATATTTATAGATTTTTCTTTTTAAAGCCTTATTGTGTCTTCAACATCCAACCTAATGCACCTCTGCGTTGTTCTGGCAGGTATGTTTGTATGTATGTTTGATCTTAATCTTTTTGAAGGATAGATTTTTAAGATCACCTTTTTTTTGTGTTTTTCAGCCTTTGCATAGATGTATTCTGTTATATATAGCTCTAGACAGTCGGTTCATGGTTGTTTATGTGATGTTAAAGGATTCTACAGCGATAGACCTGATGTACAAGTTTATCACTGGGATTTTATTCTTTAAGGCAAAACTGTACGATGGCGTGGTGAAAGAATTGTAAACGACATGTTAAGTCTAGGGATCGACCGATACCGTTTTTTTAGGGCCGATACCGATATTTTTTCATCAGCCTTAGCCGATACGCCGATACCGACTTTCTTGAGCCGTTTTTTTTTTTTTTAAAGAAACATTTATTGAACTTATTTAACAAATAGTAAAAACAGGTGAAGTAGAACAAGTAAGAACAAGTAGATGAACAATATTTAACAAATAGTAAAAACAGGTGAGGTAGAACAAGTAAGAACAAGTAGATGAACAATATTTAACAAATATTAAAAACAGGTGAGGTAGAACAAGTAAAAAAAAAATAATAATAATAATAATCGGCAAAAATCAGCCGCGTATCGGCCGATACGATACACGTAAAAAACGCGAATATCGGCCGATAATATCGGCCGACCGATATATCGGTCGATCCCTAGTTAAGTCAGCCAATCCTTTAACCCACTAGGGTTGACCTAGCTCAGAAGGTTGACTTGTAACCAGAAGGTTGCTTGTTTGATCCCCGACTCATCCTAGCTGAGTGTTGAGGTGTCCCTGAGCAAGACACCTCATCTTAACTGCTCCTGACGAGCTGTCTGTCGCTTTGCAGGGTTGACTCTGCCGTCGGTGTGTCAATGTGTGGATGAACCGTTGTAAGTGGCTTTGGACAAAAGCGTCTGTTAAAAGCCCTAAATGTAAATGTACTGACAAATCCAGCCATGGGGAAGAGTCTGAATTGTACCTCCACCACCCACTGTCTCCTGTATGTTCGTTTTTCAGCCCCTTGAACCTGAGAGAAGTTGTACAGCGGTCTCTGCGGTCTGCAGCCGTAGAGACGCCTGGAAGGGACGACACCGACACAAGAAAGCAACGGCGAATAATCAGTAAGCTACTTACACGAAACAGCCATGAGATGACGAAGAGGACTCAAGGATTTTAGCACTCATCGCACTCTGGTTGTAATGTTTTGTACCAGACGTGTTGTTTTCGCAAAGAGCCGTTGATGACTCAGTAAGCTCGTCATTGAACATCTTCACGCTAACCTGTAGCGATGTAAAAATCTTCTCTTTCCTGATACTGTTTTTGTTTGGATTGATTTGTTTTCACTCAAGATGAGTCATCTGACATTTAATCAATGCTAATCCTTGTTATTTAAATGTATTTCCGTTCAAGTCATTACAGCTGGATGGAGGAGGGGGGTGGGGAGGCAGGCATATATTAAGTATATTCATTTTTCAGGGAAGTTTCAACTGCTATATGTGTTGATTTGAGTAAACTGTGTTGGAGATTGAAGCAATCCTGTCACAGCACTAAGACACAACGGTTTTGAGCTAAACTGAATACCCATCAATTGTTTGTCTTCCGTTATGAAAACGTAGCATCATCGCTTCAATAAGAATATAAATAGATGTTTTTAATTGCAGTAAACTCTCTGATTTGTTAATTATGTTGGGATTCATCTGCCTGAACCGTTGCTGACATTTAGTAAGAAGAGACCGAACTTGACACAGGCTTTGATTGCTGTCAAATCGATAGCAGAATGTAATTAGAGCATCTGGTTTTTCACGAGAATCTTTTTTTTTTTGATGAACCCCACTGATCTCCAAACTTTTTTAACATTATAATAATAATAATAATAATAATAATAATAATAATATATTTTATGTAAAACACCTTTCAGGATACCCAAGGTCGCTTCACAAATGAAACAAATAGGAAAATAAATATTAAAAAAATTAGAAAAATATCAAAAATATATAGTCATATCATAGTCCATAGGCTAGTCTGAAGAGATAGGTTTTCATTTCCTTTTTAAACTGGGCAGTGGATTCACACTGCCTGATGTAATTTGGAAGTGAGTTCCATAGCTTTGGGGGTTTGTGGGAGAACGTTCTCTCTCCCATGGTGCTGAGGTTCATCTTGGGCACCTGGAGCAGACCAGCTATTATGCGTGTATTATTGATCAGATAATAATTTCCAAAATCACCCTTCAAATTAGTTTTTCTCACATTATTTTCTCAAGGTTTTCCTGCATCGGAAACTGGTTTCCTTTGTTGCGTTGAATGTGTCTTAGGCCACACGTTTGCCAAAACACATTTGGTGTTCCTGAAAGTCACACAAAGTTCTCCAACTCTTCCGTCGGGTTGAATAAAAAAAGAAGTCATACAGAGTCACTACTTCTGTGAACATTCTGTTAAATCTAAGCATCGCACCGCATCCACGTTTCACGTGTGTTTCTGGCCACGCCTGTAGCCAGCTATGAAATCAACGAGGTTCGAGCCGTGGTCATTTTTGTAGACGTAAAAATTTAATTCAAACCTGAACACAACTGTACACAGAATCAGTGGTTGAGAACTTCTCCGGGATAAGTGAATGCTTGATTCAGTTGAGACGTGTTAATTTGTGCCCCCCAACAAAACTGAACCCCCGCATTTTAACCTCACTACTTTTAAAACCCTGGCTACGGCCCTGTGTCCAACCAGAAGATCACTGATGCGATCACCTGAAACCAACCATGTGTTTCGCAAAGTCATCCATTTTCTCCATTTTGTATTTGTCTGGAGTTCTACAGCTACAGGCTATGAGCGGCAGCTGGGAATTAGCAACTCTCTCAGACAGCAGACGGGACTTCCCTGTCCGCGCGTCCTCACGGAAAAGTTGATCTCACCCAATGCAAGACGTGCTGTCATTTCACAGAGAAAACCCTCCATTGTGTCTGGCTGTGAGGTGGTGAGTGTGGAGAGAGAGGGGGGAGAAGGGGGGAGGGGGGGATGTATTATGTGGTGCATTAGCGATCCGGCAGACTGTGTGTGTCTGTGTGTCGCTCTCTCTCTGCTGGTAAAGTGATCATGGCCTTTCTTACTTTCTTTCCTTTTTCCCTCTCTTTTGCTCTCTCTCTCATCTCTCGCCAAAACTCTCAAACCTGTCTCCATGTCTTTCTCTCTCTCTCTCTCTCTCTCCCCAATCTCTTGTCTCTCTCACTCTTCCTGATTTATCTCTCTCTTCCTATGCTCCTAGCTCGCTCTCTTTCTCTCTCACATTCCTCTCCCTTTTCCGATCTGTTTTCTCTTCTTCTTGGATATCTCTCTCTCCGACATCTCTCTCTCTCTCTTGCCCCGATATCTCTCTCTGTCTCCTATCTCTTTCTCTCCTTCTCTTGTTCTGTCTCTCCATTCCCCATCCCAGTTCTCTCTTCCTCGTCCTACTGTCTTTCTCTCTGTCAGTCTCCTCTTAATCCCTCCTCATTTGTATCGCTCTTCCTCTCCAATTCACTAATATCTCTCTCTGTCTGTCTCCCTCTCTTCATTTCCTCGTTCATATCTCTCTCCCTTCTCCCATCGCTGATATCTCTCTCTCTGTCTCTCGTTCGTGACTCTCTCTCTCTCTCCAAATCTCTGTTCTCTCTCTTTCTTTCTCCCTTTTGTTCTCAATCCCCCCCCTCCTCCCCTTTTAGTTATATAATTAACCCCTACCCCCCCCCACCCCCTCCAGACAGCTCGGTCCGATCGTTGCTAATCGTCTAGAATCTTCCACGTGCTCCCCCTCCCTGAAGTGAGAGAGTGAGAGAATGAGAGAGTGAGAGAGGGAAAAGGCAGAGGGAAACTAACTAACAAATGTGGCCTCTTTGGGGGCCGTCCCTGGGAAGCAATTTCCAGGGGTAAACAAACATACTTTTACGCTCGCACACACACGCGCGCACATTATCAACGACATACTTTCACACTAAACATGCTTTCACACACACACCCGCAGGCATGCACGCCTAGTAAGGCACCGTTCTAACTCGTCTTGTGACTTTATATTCATTTACCAGATTTGAGAGGGATTATTATATATAATAATAATGTGTGTGTGTGCATGTGTGTGAGTGTGTGCCTGTGTGTTTGGGAGTGTGTGTGCGTGCACACGTCTTCTTTGACAGTGCGTATTTGAACTGTTCTCGAAGAACTCCAATCCATGCCCGTCACGGATAATAAAATGCTTTTTTTGTTAACTCCATAGTTCCAACTAAATAATGGTCTTTGAATTCATTCAAATTCGGTTGGTTTGCGAAGGCCATGCGAGAGAGAGAGAGGGCAAAAAATGGGCAAGTGCGACACACGCACGCACACGCACACGTCCAGAGGTGTGGTTCACATGTATCTTCGAGATTATTTATTATTTAACTAGCAGACTTCTCAACAAACCCCAACAACACATTTCTAAACACACCACAACAACCACAATAAACTTCTAAACAAACGACTAGGCCTATCTCTCACTCTCTCACACACACACACTCTCACACACACACACTCTCACACACACACACTCTCACACACACACACTCTCACACACACTCACTCACTCACTCACTCACTCACTCACTCACTCTCACATTCACCCACTCACTTACTCACTCTGTGTTTTACTCTAACGATAAGCGGTAACACATGTTGTCTTCACTCTCCCCTGGGGAGCCGTTTCTATTTATACGACTCCCGACTCGCCCGCGCAGCGCGAGCCAAACTATTTCCACCGGCCTCGCACTCCTCCGAGCGGGTCTGTGGCGCCGTAGCGATAAGGCGCGTTCTGCTACGCCGCTAATCGCCTGTCGCTAGCGGCACAGGGGGCAGGAGAAACATGTAGCCTGTACACGCTAGCTGCCAGCGCGGTGAGCTAACGACTGCAGGCCATGTTGATTCAATCCAATAAGATGGGGCAGGGGTTTTATATCGGGGAAAGGGATCGAGGACTCCATCAGCGTTGTTGTTGTTGTTGTGTTGGTGTGTTTAGGAAGGTGTTGTTGGTTTGTGTTTAGGAGTGTGTTGATGTAGTGGTGGGTTTCAAGGTGTGTTGTTGTGGTGGGTTTAGATGAGTGTGGTCGGGTTGGTGTGTTTAGGTGTTTGTTGTTGTGGTGTGTTTAGAAGTGTGTTGTTGTGTGTTTAGAAGTATTTGGTTGTTGTGTGTTGTTGTGGTGTGTTGTTGTGTTGCTGTGTTAAGGAGTGTGTTGTTGTGGTGTGTTTAGAAGTGTTTT
>NC_082385.1:30863528-30866028 GCF_031168955.1 Gadus macrocephalus
CTCCCCCCCCCCTCCCTTCCCCTCCCCTTTCGTCACAGACCAATCAGATCACACGGATCCTGTTTTGTTCCCGGTTAATCAACCTGTTTTACCAGGGGAGAATGTAATATTACGGATGTGACGAGAGCACTAGAAAGCCATTTCACACTGGAAATGTTCTTATTTTTCAAAATTGAAACCACAAAGTGATTCAAGAAAGTGTTTCCTAAAGTGCGATGTGCAAGGGAAATGGGAAGGAAGGGAGAATTCAATTCATTAACCCATATTGGCGAGGGGGAAAGCTCAATCTGAGACTGTTTAAAAGCAAAGCACACATTGATGAATCAAGCCAGAGGCCATCATGTGGGTGGGAGATTGGCCGTCTCAATTGGATAAGGGGGTGTCATTTAATTGATCAGCACGAGGATGCAGGCATCATAGTACCATGACGGCTGCCCGAAAAAAATGATTGATATTAGAACTCTTTTCTTGGCACCAAACTATGAGAGAAGTGAATCTAATTTAAGTCTGAGGGATTGTAAACAGTTTGGAGGGTCACACACACGTTTTACTGTGTGACCGTTCAGAATCAGAGTCATGCTGGGAAGGGAGACTCAGACATCAATTCTGTCCATTCTGAGCATTGATTTACCATTAGAGGCCCTGTGTTGTAACAGAGCAGCGATCCCTAATCGAGCGATGGGAACCAGAAAGGCTGACTGGCTGCACATCCTTTTATTCCGGGCAAACATTGGTAATAACTTTGTCCCGGCTCAAACCACTGCCACACCCCCCCTAGGGGCGACATGTGGCTCAGGAGGTTAGAGCGGGTCGGCTGGTATACCAGAAGGTTGCCAGTTCGAACCCCTGCTCCTCACTGAGTGTCGAGGTGTCCCTGAACAAGACGAGCCTGGCGCCCTGCCTGGTTGCCGTCGGTGTGTGAATGTGTGCATCAATGGGTGAATGTCGGGCGGTATTGTAAAGCTTTGAGTGGCCACTGGTTAGAAAAGCTCTAAACAAATGCTGCCAAACAATTGATCATTTACATCGATAGCAAGACGGCTTGATGACAGTGGACTCCATGGAAACAATAACAGCAGAACTCCATGCAAAAACAAACATGATTTTAAAAACAATGGCCCTCTGTAATTGCTTATCTTAAATTACTACTGTGAACAATGTGCTTCAAGCTAAAGAAATAAAATGACAAGGGATGTCGATTCTACCTTGTCGTTTAAATTAATCGGAGAGCTCATTGAGCTTTTGGGAGTCAGTAACAGCTTATTAAATGGGCAGGTTTGAGATATTCAAGATGAGGAGCTGTACGCGACGCGTAATGTTTTTTATACCCGGATTTAAAGGTAATATAGAGTTTAAATTAAATTGTCTCCCATTGTCTGGAAGTTTGGTACAAAAAGGGGTTTTGCCCCGATAGAGTTTAACCTATTGTGGTTGTGCAAGAAGACGCAAGGTGTGGGGGGATAAGAAAATAAATGTCTCCCAGTGAAGCAACGTAGATATATAGACTGAATAGATATCACATTCACCTTCTAAGCATGCGTCAATGCTGTCGCCGTCTTGCCACGGGGTAACCACCTTCCTGAATGAATGAACATCCGATAGGGCAGAGGTCCTTTCCCAGTCAAAATCACGATAAATCGCCAATTTTTTAAGCAATCTTCAAGCGGGTGAGTGGTTCCTCCGCGGCATGATGGCGGCATTGACGCATGCGTTCCAACAGCGCAGCTCAGACCAGCGCAGAACAGCGCAGCTCAGACCATATCTAGTCAGTATATTTAACAATTATTCGCCAAAGGCGAAGTGAATAGTAATAATTCACGGAGCCTGAGTTGAATAATTGTTTTAGTATACACGCTAACACTCCAAGAATAAACAAGATAACACTTTTTGCTGGGATTTATTCGTTTTTATTAGCGAACAAAGCGGGACATTTTGCGATGAAAACAATATACCGAGTAGGGGATGCATATACTGAACCTGTATATCTATGGTTAAGCATGACTTGGACCAAGGACAAAATGGCTGGCAGACAAATCGAAGGGGGCGGGTCTTAGGAAGACGTGGAGAACGGAAGGCGAGGTTTTCGCGACGAGGATCGTTAAGAGTGGCATCCAAGGTCGACGTTCTTACGATGTCAACGATCCCTTCGAGGAAAGGATAGAGATGGGTCTACATTAATATGTAATATGTAATATCTCTCATAAACACCCTTGGCGCGGGATCAGCCAAGTAGTTTTGATTTGCATAACTCTCACCTCGATGTCCTCAGCTGTCAACACAAAAGCGTGTCCATGTTACGATGCGTCATATAATAGCATCATGACCACACTTTTTGTAAAATGAATAATAAAAATGGAACACAAAATTGCTTTGTGGCGAGAGACGGACACAGAACTCTTATTATTGCTGTTTGTGACAGCGCAAAAAAATATTCATTATCATCTCTGACCTATTGGTTTTTTGTCTTGTTCATCGTCAGGCTTTTATATTTTGACATTAT